>NC_091950.1:315512056-315711723 GCF_031021105.1 Erythrolamprus reginae
AAGAGGGGGAAGTCCTGATATGTTACATGATGCTGCCCTGATGATACGAGTTTGACACCCCTGAACTACATTCTTCCTATTTCTAATGCCTTAACTGCTATCTCAGACTGGATCTCTGTGTTCCAGTACAGTTAACTGCTTTCTAATTTGGTTTGTTGAATAGTCATAAATAAGAGTTTACACTGAATATAACTCCATGGGGTTGTTTTCAGTAAAAAGCAGGATAGGAAGCTGGACATTTCAGATCAGGACTAACTGTGTCAATTTCCAAATGAAAGAAAGCCAAACCCCAGCCCTGGTTCTAATTCTGAGCACCTCCATTTCTGAACATCTTAAGAATAATTCAGAGAAATGTGGATAGGTATGGAGAAGTTCAAGAAGAATGATTAGAAGACTGGAAACAGATCTGTGCAAAACACATTGGTACAGTGGTACCTCTACCTAAGAACGCGTCTACTTACTAACTTTTCTAGATAAGAACCGGATGTTCAAGATTTTTTTGCCTCTTCTCAAGAACCATTTTCGACTTAGAAACCCGAGCCTCCGAAACTGTAACCGGAAAAGGCAGGGAGAAGCCTCCGTGGGGCCTCTCTAGGAATCTCCTGGGAAGAAACAGGTCCAGAAAAGGCAAGGAGAAGCCTCTGTGGGGCCTGTCTAGGAATTTCCTGGGAGGAAACAGGGCCAGAAAAGGCAGGGGTAAGCCTCCATGGGGTCTCTCTAGGAATCTGCTGGGAGGAAACAGGGCCTTGTGGTTTCCCCAATCGCACAAATTATTTGCTTTTACATTGATTCCTATGGGAAAAAATTGCTTCTTCTTACAAACTTTTCTACTTAAGAACCTGGTCACGGAACAAATTAAGTTTGTAAGTAGAGGTACCACTATACTACTCTTGTAGTACTGATGCAGTCATATCCTTTGGAAAACCTGGTTCAGCTGCTCATCACCACACAACAAACACCTCACCTTCACCAGCAGTTCCAGCACTGCATGAATATGTCCGTTCAAGGAAATAACCCGAGAAAGGAAGCTGTCAGCCACACTGAATTTTGACAGGGTTGCCTCAACACTCCTGTGTCGAGTCTTCACTTGCATCAATGTTCTTCACAAAATGTCTTTTCTAAATGGTTTGTGTAGGTTAATAACTAGGTTTTATGTGATTATGAAAGCACTTCTCCAATACCTGGACGGGTGGCACACAGACAAAAAAACAAAGGCTGCCTCTATCATCTTAGAATGTAGGCAGGAAAGTAGATTTCACCTGAATGTAGAATGAATATCCCAAATGTAACAGCAGATGAACACCGGAACCAGTAAGGCAGATGGTGAGCTCCCCTTTGTTTGTTTGTTTGTTTAATTACTTTATAGGCCGCCCAACTCCTTCCAGACCCGGGGCGGCTCACAACATCTAGAAAATAGTATAAAAGACAGTTTAAAACCCAATAAGAACCCATTAATATCTTTTTGTGGCCCAATCTAGATGGTACCACATTGATCAACAGCCCCAGGTCTGCTGGCAGAGCCAGGTCTTTCTGGCTTTCCGGAAGGCCAGTAGGGTGGGGGAAGTACAGATCTCAGAAGGTAGCAGGTTCCAGCGAGCTGGAACCACCACAGAAAAGACTCTCCCCTGCGGCCCCACCAAAGGACATTGTCTGGCCAACGGGACCCAGAGAAAGCCAACCCTTATTGGAACCTTATTATGGGAGCTGTGCGGCAGAAGGCAGTCCCGAAGATAGTCGGTTTATTACGGATAGTTTACTATGGATAGCTAGCTATTCATGCTACTTTAATTCGGACTTCTGCACTGAGGATGGGGTTGGATTGGGAAGTTTGTTTCAATGGCTTCTCGAACTGTAGGAGTCTATGATTCCCCACGGTGGGTATGAAAGCAGAAATATATTACCGGTATAATGTTTAGGACGAACATTTGAGAAAGTTAAGTAGCTCTCCTCTTCTTTGTAAATTGGTTGGCAGAGGCTTTCTGCCGCACGAATCCCAGCGACTGGTTAGGTCCCACAGAGTTGGTCTTCTCCGGGTCCCGTCGACTAAACCAGTGATTTTCAACCTTTTTTGAGCCGCGACACATTTTTTACATTTACGAAACCCTGGGGCACATTGAGGGGGGGGGGGGCGGCTAAAAAAAGTTTGGACAAAAAAATTCTCTCTCTCTCTCTTCCTCCCTTTTGCTCTATTTCTCTCTCCCTCCCTCTTTCCCTTCCTCTTTCTTTCTCTCTCTCTCCATCCCTCTTTCTTTCTCTTCCTTCCTTCCTCTCTTTTTTGCTCTCTTTCTCTCTCCCTCCCTCTGTGTCTTTCTTTCTCCTTCCCTCCCTCCCTCTCTTTCTCTCTCTCTTTCTTCCTTTCTTTCTCTCTCTGAGCTTCGCGGCACACCTGGTTGAAAAACACTGGACTAAACAATGCTGTCTGGCGGGACTCAGGGGAAGAGCCTTCTCTGTGGCGGCCCCGACCCTCTGGAATCAGCTCCCCCTGGAGATTAGGACTGCCCCCACCCTCCTTGCCTTTCGTAAACTCCTCAAAACCCATCTCTGTTGTCAAGCTTGGGGGAATTGAGACACTTTCCCCTTGCCTATGTAGTTTCTGTGCACAATATGACTGTACGTATGCTTTTATTTACTGGGGTTTCTCTTTTAGATTTTTTATATGCATAATTGCTATTTTAGATTCTAATTATTAGATTTGTCATTATGTATTGTTTTTATCACTGTTGTGAGCTGTCCCGAGTCTACGGAGAGGGGCGGCATACAAATCTAATAAATAATAATAATAATAATAATAATAATAATAATAATAATAAGTTAGATAAAGAGGCAGAGAGATTATTCTTGACAGTATTATTGATAAGAGCTTTGCTTTTTTTTCCAAGATGGTTTTTTTCCAGTTTCTAAATCTAGCCTACAGCCTTGAGATTTCTTAGTTTCCTCTTCTGGCACTGAGGCCTGACTCTGGCTTAGTTAGGTCAGCCAGGTGCTGCTGGCTGATAGAACATCAACTGCTACAGGCAAGTCTGGATTAGCAAGCATTCCAGTACATGCAGGTGATTTAACAAAAGTTCCCAGGGGTAACTGCCTGAATGCTTCAAGGTGGTGGTTTTTCTGCCCCAAATGTGGGTCAGACAAAGTATAAAGTTTGCTGAATGTTATACAAAGCTGAATTTCTTGTTAATGTGTGGATAGCTGTATATATAATCACCTGTAGTAACTCTAGATATATGGAGTCACTTGGTATAAGGCAGGCAGCAATATTCGGATACCTTCTGAGTAAAAAATGCATTGGACAGCAGCATTTAGAAGTAGATCCTATTCGACCACTTTCTCAGATTTCTACTTGGATACATGCTGAACCTATACGCTTTTAATTTTAAGGGTGGGCAATTGAATATTAAGCTTACCTGCTATAAAGCCCTACATGGCATCGGGGCAGATAATTTACAGGACCGCCTTCTACTGCATGAGTCCCAGCGACTTATTAGGTCCCACAGAGTCGGCCTTCTCCAGGTCCCGTCAACTAGACAATGTTGTTTGGCGGGACCTAGGGGAAGAGCCTTCTCTGTAGGGGCTCCGGCCCTCTGGAATCAGCTTCCCCTGGAGATTCGCACTGTCTCCACCCTCCTCCCCTTCGGTAAAAAATTAAAGACCTATTTATGTCGCCAGGCTTGGGGCCATTAGACCCTAGTCCCCTGGCCGATGAATGTAGCATGTTTTGATCTGTGAATGGTAATGGATGATTTAAACTCTATTAGTGTTTTTTAAAGTTTTATTTATATCAATTGGATTTTTTATTTATGCATACTGTATATTGTTTTTCGACACGTTGTGAGCCGCCCCGAGTCCTCAGAGAGGGGCGGCGTACAAATCCAGGAAATGAATAAATAAATGAATAAGTAAGTAAGTAAGTAAGTAAGTAAGTAAGTAAGTAAGTAAGTAAGTAAGTAAACAAATAAATAAATAAATATCACAGATTAATAATTTTCTGTAGCCTTACTGGGATTTTTTCTACTAGGGTAGAGGCAGACCCATTAAAGGTAAGCCTTAAGTCTTGCCTCATGCAGACTGGAAGGGAGATGACTCCTTAGATGTAGAAATACAATGTTGTTGTCATCACCAGCTGTTGCAACTTGTCTGCAACCAGATAGAAAGATAGAACCACCCTTCTGTGTCTCTTCCAAATACAGGTGTTTTTTAGCTGAGTTAACTCGAAGGCTTAATGAATGGAGCCCTGCCCAAAACGTAGGAGACGTATTTATTAAGTTGGGCCAGCAGTTTCAAACCTATACAAACTTTTTCAACAACTATGCAGTGAGTCTGAAAACTATAGATAAGGTAAGAATGCACCAATCTCCCAAGATCTGGCTTATTTTTTACAGGTTTATTTTATTAAACATACTCTTGCTAATTTAAAATGCACGATGGGTGTTTCCCTTTTACAACTTTCAAATGGTGCCAGTGATGGAAACCCTTGGTTATGGATGGCATGCACATACAACAGGTTTAACTGGAATTCTCCTCATCTCAATGGAGCCAGAAAATAGGGTTGAAGCTGCTTGTTATCGTGCCTGTAGGATTTTCCGATTCCTCTCCCTTGAGGCGAGCATGTATTATGGCTTTTGCTGTTTAATTGGTTCTTTTTAATTTGTTCATTTCTAACTGGATATCAGTGTTTGTGTTTTCCCTGTAATTCCGTCCACCTCTCTGGACTAATATTGCTTCTGCATTCTCATTCATAACCTATTTTAATATTTCGGTTAATTTTACTATGTAGCCTATCTACCTGTTTTTAGATAGCTGTGCTCTCCATCTAGTATAAGCCAATTGCTATTCATTGTGGTTTCCCCATTCCACACAATGTCAATTGATGAAGGGACAATTTGTTTCAGGATTGTTTCAGATTTGTCTCCAGCATTGAAACTTGGCTTATTTAGCTAGATTGGATATCCTTAAAAAAAAAAAAATAGTATACAGTGTTCCCTTGATTTTCACGGGTCCGAACTTCGCGAAAAGTCTATACCATGGTTTTTCAAAAAATATTATTAAAAAAATACTCTGTGGTTTTTTTCGCACGCCAAAGATTTTCTGGGGCTGCCTGATGTACAATACTGTGCATTTTAACTCTCCTCCTCCCCTCCTCCCCTCCTCCACCTCAGCCGTCCTGCTTCTTTAAATAAAAGTTCCGTTTCTGCCCCAGCCTTCCAATCCCACCCCTTTAATTCTCGGAGCATTGGTATGCTCCAATTGAAGCTGAGTCTTACTGCTGTCCGTCACCGCCACAAAGCACCCAGCTTGCCGCCCCGTTGCCCCTGTGGGGTCTGGGGGTAAGTAAAACCAAGAATGGAGGAGGAAGGGGGAGGAAGGAAGGAAAGGAAGGGAGCATCTCTACTTCGTGGAAATTTCACTTTCGCGGGCGGTCTTGGAACGTATCCCCCGCGAAAGTCAAGGGAACACTGTATATACATTTAAAAAGACATTTTAGAAACATAGAAACATAGAAGACTGACGGCAGAAAAAGACCTCTTGGTCCATCTAGTCTGCCCTTTTACTATTTCCTGTATTTTATCTTAGGATGGATATATGTTTATCCCAGGCATGTTTAAATTCAGTTACTGTGGATTTCCCAACCACGTCTGCTGGAAGTTTGTTCCAAGGATCTACTACTCTTTCAGTAAAATAATATTTTCTCACGTTGCCTTTGATCTTTCCCCCAACTAACTTCAGATTGTGTCCCCTTGTTCTTGTGTTCACTTTCCTGTTAAAAACACTTCCCTCCTGAACCCTATTTAACCCTTTAACATATTTAAATGTTTCGATCATGTCCCCCCTTTTCCTTCTGTCTTCCAGACTATACAGATTGAGTTCATTCAGTCTTTCCTGATACGTTTTATACTTAAGACCTTCCACCATTCTTGTAGCCCGTCTTTGGACCCGTTCAATTTTGTCAATATCTTTTTGTAGGTGAGGTCTCCAGAACTGAACACAGTACTCCAAATGTGGTCTCACCAGCGCTCTATATAAGGGGATCACAATCTCCCTCTTCCTGCTTGTTATACCCCTAGCTATGCAGCCAAGCATCCTACTTGCCTTTCCTACCGCCCGACCACACTGTTCACCCATTTTGAGACTGTCAGAAATCACTACCCCTAAATCCTTCTCTTCTGAAGTTTTTGCTAACACAGAACTGCCAATGCAATACTCAGATTTAGGATTCCTTTTCCCCAAGTGCATTATTTTACATTTGGAAACATTAAACTGCAGTTTCCATTGCTTTGACCATTTATCTAGTAACGCTAAATCATTTACCATATTACAGACCCCTCCAGGAATATCAACCCTATTGCACACTTTAGAGTCATCGGCAAATAGGCAAACCTTTCCTACCAAACCTTCCCCTATGTCACTCACAAACATATTAAAAAGAATAGGACCCAGAACAGACCCTTGTGGCACTCCGCTTGTAACCTGACTCTGCTCAGAATACTCGCCATTAACAATAACTCTCTGATGTCTATGCTTCAGCCAGCTTGAAATCCACTGAACTATCCAGGGATTAAGTCCAATCTTCACTAATTTATCTATCAGCTCTTTATGTGGAACCGTATCAAAGGCTTTGCTGAAGTCCAGATAGGCAATATCCACGGCACCACCTTGATCCAACACCTTTGTGACATAGTCAAAGAACTCAATGAGATTAGTCTGACACGATTTGCCTTCAGTAAAGCCATGCTGATTTGGGTCCAATAAGTTATTGTTTTTTAGATGCTGATTTATCCTCTTTTTGAGTAGAGTCTCCATCATTTTAACTACAACTGATGTCAAGCTAACTGGCCTGTAGTTACCAGCTTCTTCTCTACTGCCCTTCTTGTGGATAGGCACAACACTGGCCATTCTCCAATCCTCGGGAACATCTCCTGTTAACAGGGATTTGTTAAACAAATCAGTCAGGGGGGTAGCAATGACAGATCTGAGTTCTTTAAGAACTCTGGGGTGGATGCCATCTGGACCCATTGCCTTATTTATCTTTAATCTTTCAAGTTCTTCTAATTTTCTCAATCATTGCATAGTTACATTTGATCATTACATTTAAGAACATACAAAAAAGAAGAAAAACAGAAAAAAGAAGGGGGGGAAAATGAAGACATATCACTAAACAACTATACATAACCCATCCAACCCCCGTTGTCTCTTGGACAGCTTAATCTTTACTTTTGAATTATTCTATGGTGCACAATACCAACAATTAATATTCGGTCTTAGATATAACCTACATTTGGTCTTATGTATAATCTACTTTGATAATCTTATTAAATCCTATTTTCTCCCTACATCCATATTTGATTATTACAATGTCTCTAAGCTTACAAATCTAATATTTTTAGAACTTTTAAACATATTTATGAATTTTTCATACAGCTTCCCTCCCCCCTTTTTTCTAGCCATTCATAAAAACTGCTCCATACTTCATAGTATTTTGAATCTTCCTGATTGTTTCGCTCCAATGTCATTTTATCTGCACAATTGGGTATTTTTTAAATCAAATTTCTTTTAGATGGTATTTCTTCTTGTTTCCAGCATTGAGCAATATTAATTCTTGTTGCTGTTATAATATGTTGAATTAAGTAATAATGTTCTTTTTTCATTGGTTTTTCAAGTATACCAAGTAAAAAGATTTCCGGTTTTAACTCCAACTTTTGCTGTATGATATCATTTATCCAAATTTGTATTTTGTACCAGATTTTTTTTAATTTGAGGACATGTCCACCACATATGAAAAAGGTTCCATTTTTTTTGCCCACATTTCCAACAATTTGTGTACATTTTTGTTAATCTTGCAGGTGCTAAATGCCATTTATAAAACATTTTAATTATATTTTCTTTATATGTTGAAGATTTTGTCAGTTTGTAGGTTTTTTGCCATATTTTCCCCCATTGGTCTAAGTATTTATTGTGGCCAATATTCCTGGCCCAGCTAATCATATTTCCTTTAACAATTTCTTCTTCCATTTTGTATTCTAATAATAGTTTATATATTTTCATAATTGTTTTTTTTCTTGACCTAATAGAATTTGGTCTAATGACTTTGTATTCCGTAATTCTTCTTATCATGGTGTAATCTTGATTTAATTTGTACATATGGCCACCAATTTATTTTAATTCTTTCTTTCTCTAATTGTAATATAGTTTTCAAATTTCCTTCCTTATCTAGTATCTGTGAATACCTAACCATTTTGTCTAGATCCATAGTATTTGGGTGTATTATAGCCTCCATTCCTGAGAACCAGCCCCGAACCTCTCTGTAATACAGTCTTTTAATTTTATTCCAATTTCTAATAGTGCACCTCTGATTTTGTGATTTCTAAAATATGAATGTTTTATGTTTCCCATCCCAGAGAAATCCACGGCATCCCGTTTGTAGATTGTACCCTTCTAGCACCAGAAGTCTTTTTTTTTTGAGTTGAATCCATTCTTTTATCCAGACTAGCACTGGGGCTTGATAATATAATTTGAAATCTGGATGTCCAAGTCCTACCTGCTTTCTATTGTCTTCTAACCACTTCAATTTAATTCTTGGTTTCTTTCCTTCCCATATAAATTTGGATACAATTATATCTACCGTATATACTCGAGTATAAGCCGAGTTTTTCAGCCCCAAAAATGGGCTGAAAAACCCGACCTCGGCTTATACTCGGGTCACCACAAGAGGGCGCACCGCGGGAGCCCGGCAGCTGCCCTACCCTTCCCACAGCCGCGGAGCCCCCTTTTACTTCCTGCTTGGAGCTCGTGTCGGCGCCTTGCAGCTACCTTCCCTTCTCCGTTCCAGCAAAGTTGCCAGCCAACTGCTCTGACGGCGCGAGAGAGGAACAGACGATGCGAAGGTGGGGGGGGGACTCATGAAGCAGGAATCCCCCCCCCACCTTCGCATCGTCTGTTCCTCTCTCGCGCCGTTGGAGCAGTTGGCTGGCAACTTTGCTGGAACGGAGAAGTAGCTGCAGGAGCTCCAAGCAGGAAGTAAAAGGGGGCTCCGAGTGACGTGGCTGTGGGAAGGGTAGGGCAGCTACCTTCCCTTCTCCGTTCCAGCAAAGTTGCCAGCCAACTGCTCCGACGGCGCGAGAGAGGAACAGACGATGCGAAGGTGGGGGGGATTCCTGCTTCATGATTCCCCCCCCCACCTTCGCATCGTCTGTTCCTCTCTCGCGCCGTCGGAGCAGTTGGCTGGCAACTTTGCCCTACCCTTCCCACAGCCGCGTCTAGCCTGATAATCTGATAGTCTAACCCAGCAGGCCCTTTCTGCTCCGCCCCCCCTTAAAGTCTTGCCTACTGCTCCTTTTACCGCTAGCGACGACCAGTTGAATACTTACAGCCTTTTCTACGACCCTGCGATCTTAGCGGGTGCAATGCAATGCAATACAATACAGTACTGTTCTGTGACTACATTTCCTAGAGACTCTTCCCCCCCCCCCACACTATCCCTGACGCAGCAGCTTTCTGAGGTTTCGGGCGATTTGTCCAATCACGGCTCGGGAAAGTTTTTAACGGCAGCGCGATGACGAGATGGCCAGTCTGGCACGCTGGGAATTGTAGTCCACTCGACTTCCACCTTCCAGTCCGGAGAAGAGACGTTCCTCTGTAGAAAAATCCACGTTTCCCAGAAGTCCAATCGCTGTTGGGGTGGGAGGGGCGAAGGAGTGTGTGGCGGGCAAGGGAGGAAAAAAAAA
Source organism: Erythrolamprus reginae (assembly GCF_031021105.1). Taxonomy (NCBI): domain Eukaryota; kingdom Metazoa; phylum Chordata; class Lepidosauria; order Squamata; family Dipsadidae; genus Erythrolamprus; species Erythrolamprus reginae. The sequence continues at coordinate 315,521,776 of NC_091950.1, forward strand.
GAGCTCGGCGAGAATTAACCCGGTGGGCAACCGTCTGAAGAAGCGAGTCGTGAGGGAAATGGCGGTCGATAAAGAACTGCTGGAGTTGGACCTCTACGCGCTTTTGGGAGTAGTGGACAAAGCGACGGATAAAGAGGTTAGGGAGGCCCAACCTGAGGGGGGGGGAGAGAGAAGGGAAACCATCCTTCGCAACCCAGTTTCTTTTTTTTAAATCTTTTTTTTTTAAACTTGATTTTGAGTAACAAACGCTTTGGTCCAGTTAGATAACAAAATTATATAGGAACATGTTAGTTTGAATAGTTTACTGGTGTGTTGTGGGTTGGTTTTTTGTTTTGTTTTTTGCATTGTGTTGGGTTGTGGGTGAAAATGGGGCTTTGTTGTCGGTATTGCGTGATTGTTTTCTTAGGTTTTTCAGGTGAAACTGTTGTTAAAATCAAGTGAGGGGGGAGAAAAAAGGAGAGGGGGGAGAATACTTCTCTTCTGCATGGATGTGTCTTTGAAATTGCATCACGAAGCACACGCTGACCGGGATCAACCCTCGCCCGAAATTTGGACGGGTTGATTGGCGTGCAGGATTTTTGTTCTTTTTTTGTGTGTGGAAATACCCTGTTAGTGACTCCTGATTTTTATTAGATGAATCCCTGCTTGAATAGGAAAAAAAACCCTGAAAAATCAATGTTCAAAAAACCCTTTGCGGTGGCTCAGAAGACAAAAAGGAGGGTCCCAGCCAGGGTTTCTTCCGACCCCTTTCCTCATTTCCCTGGCCCGAATATTATTCATTTTCATTAAATTCCTAGGAAAAGCAAAATACAGGAAACAGAATATAAAGGTCTGTGACCGGCGGGGGGGGGGGGGGGCGCAAATGGGGATGGCAGTCTAATGTGCGCGGAAATGGTCCTCGGAGTGAAAAAGAGGCCCTGAGTAAGCATTACTACTAGGAGTAAAGGGTTATTCTGCAAAAGGGTTTCAAAAGTGCCAGGAGTCGTATATCTACCTCAAGGCCTGTCCATTCACCGGGGTAGGGATTCTTTGTTGGTTATTGGTTGGAAGTAGTGTAGGGTCTCCTGCCCAAGCAGGGGGTTGGAAGACCTCCAATAATAATAGTAATAATAATATAATAATAATAACAACAACAACAACAATTTATTACATTTGTATGCCGCCGCTCTCCAAGGACTCAGAGTGGCTCACAACAAGCAATACATCTACAAATCCAATATTAAAAAAACAATTTAAAAAACCCCTTATAAAAACAATCATACAATCCGGACAAACCATACAGAAATCATAGCAGCTAAGGGTATGTCAGTTTCCCCATGCCTGGCGACATAGGTGTGTTTTCAGGACTTTGCGAAAGGCAAGGAGGGTGGGAGCAGTCCTACTCTCCAGGGGGAGTTGATTCCAGATTCTCTACTTTATCATTGGATTATAGAGAGAAAAATTAAGTCTCTAAAATCCTGTTTTGAGGGATTTTGACTCATAGGTTTTAGCTTGGTTGCTGATTGAACTACTTTTTTTACTTTTTAATTTATTTAATTTTATTTAATTTATTGTAAATATCAGATTGCTTTTATTTACCCACTTTGAAATAAATATTGTTTACCCTCTTTAAAATAAATATTCTAAAACATTTAATCTACTGATGTCTCATTTAATGTAATTTTATTGGTTTCCATTTTTATAAGTTACCAGTAACCACTGCATTTTCTAACCTCGGCTTATACTCGGGTCAATAAGTTTTCCCAGTTTTTGTGCCAAAAAATGGTGCCTCGGCTTATACTCGGGTCGGCTTATACTCGAGTATATACGGTAATTGCTTGAATTTTTTTTAAATCTAATTTGATCGGAATCGTCTCAAAGTAGTATAGCAATTTAGGTAAGGTTGGATATCCAATTACACAATAAGGAAATATAAGAAAAACAATACCTGCCATATCTGATGCAAAATCAATACTGTATTCATGCCCGTGAACTGGATGGCCTTAACCTAGTTTGAGTTGTTCAATGAGTTCATGGTATCGATTTACATTTAATAAAATGAGGTCCTTCCTATCATAATCATATGCAACTACAGATTGGGACACAAATTACAGTTGAACGCCTAGTTTCAGGTTGGCACACAATTATATGCAAAGTATGGCTTGGGTTTTTAAAAAAATCTGATCTGCCTACCCAGAGAATTCTTAAAGTTCTCAAGCTAACTTTATTTATTTTATTTATTGATTTTCTCAATAATATTAAAGTACAAGGTACAAGTAAATGTCTAAATATTCGAATACATACAACAAGTAAAAATAAGGAAACAGTAAGGACAGGGGACAGAAGGCAAGCTGGTGTACTTATGTGCGCCCCTTACTGACCTCTTAGGAATTGGGAGAGGTCAATAGTGGAAAGTCTACTTAGAAAATGTTAAACTTCAGTTATCATTATGTTGATTGGGAAAGATGGGCTTTATAATTCAACACATCTAGCTGCAGACTGGTAGAGAATGGTGTATCCTCATCCAAAAATAGATGGATACTATATGTTCTGCCGGCGTGTTTCAACCGCCCGTAATTACAGGGTAATTAGTCCAGGAAGACACACACCACATGATAAAAGGAAAACCCAAAAGTTTTTATACACAGAAAAACAGAAACAGCTCCCTTTTTAAATGTCAAAGGGATTTTCTGGTACACACAAGGCACAAGTTAAATGCAATCCAATTGCTCACCCAATAACTGAGAAATTGAGTCCAATTCTAAAGTCCAGAGAGTCCACACACAATCTTGAACAGCACAAAACCCACGATCTTGATGAAACAATGAATCAGATAAACTGCCATGAGGCTAAAACACCAGGTTGCACTTTTATCTGTATCTTACAGCAGCCCCATCCAACCACAGGTGGCCTCATTTTCTCTTGTAATAATCCTTCAGTTGTTGTCTCCTATGCATCACTCTATGCATGCGTGGATGTGTCATTAATTCTTGTTCAGAATCCAAGAATGATACAGATGATTGATCTCCTCCTGGGCTGTCTGCCAAACTCCCCTCTTCCCTGTCACTCACGCTTCCTTGGTCAGAGGAGGCTTCGTCAGCAGATTCCATCTGGAGCAAAACAGGCCTGCGGCATGTGGATGTTTCCCCCACATCCACCTGCACATTCCTTGGGGTAGGAGCTGGGGCAGAGCTAACCACAACACTATAGAAAACGTGTTGGCAACTTCATTAAGGCAACAATAGTCTGAATACATTTTCTGTTGCAGTTCCCTTCAGCACATGTTTGATGTGACTTTGTCTTGTTGATCGTTGAAAGAAATATTTCTTTAATGAAACCATCTTGACCTGAGCACATTAGAAGCACCAGATTTCTAATTAACGATCATAATACCATGATATCCTTTGGACAGGAAGCATTTTATGAACTGCCTGGCCAAGAATTACACTGAGTCAGAGTGCTATCAGATTGGGCAACGTGAAATGGTATCTGTGTTAGAAAAGCTGAGAGGTGCCCATAGGTTCCTGGGAAATAATAGTGATGTGTAACGGAAAAAAGACATTTGCATTTGGTTTCCCACTGCTTCAGGTTTCAATGCAATCTCTGGAGAAACAGAGAGGGTCTCCGGAGGGAGTGAAAGAAGAGTGGGTTTGTCATTCTTCCCAAACTTAGTTAGATTCATGAATGTGTTGCTTGAAATTTTAACTACTCATAATTGTATATTAAAATACTCTTACAGCCATATATTCTGTTATCTACAGTTCAAATCTATTTGATGTTATTAGATATGATTGACTAGAAATTTATTTCTTCCTGGTATCCATTAATAAATTCTTCAATATTTCTCATTTCTGTTCTGAGACCTATTTGTGAAGATCTCAGAAATTAAAAATAAGAGAAACCAAACTATGAATTTAATCCAGATACAATAATTTGCATTCATAGAAACATAGAAACATAGAAGTCTGACAGCTGAAAAAGACCTCATGGTCCATCTAGTCTGCCCTTATACTATTTTCTGTATTTTATCTTAGGATGGATATATGTTTATCCCAGGCATGTTTAAATTCAGTTACTGTGGATTTATCTACCACGTCTGCTGGAAGTTTGTTCCAAGGATCTACTACTCTTTCAGTAAAATAATATTTTCTCATGTTGCTTTTGATCTTTCTCCCAAAAGCAACATGAGAAAATATTATTTTCATTCATTTGAGTCCTTGCTTTCCCCCCCCTCACCATCATATCCTTGAAGAGATATTTAGCATAATTGATGGGTAATATTCTAAACACATGACTGAATGACGTTATAATTTCTTAGAGTTTAGTTTAGAGGTAGCTCAGAATTATAAGGCAGCACCTTTAGAAACTGGGAATTACAAGGTTTTCCTTGTTGAAAACTCTCTGATTGAACCAGATTAGACAATTGTCCTGTTTCCTACATAATCCGGTCATCGTGATAATCCAAACCTCTTGTTTCCATAGTGCCGAGAAACTATTCCAGTATTCCGTGCTTTTTTGAAAAGACATGATCGGACTGTTGTTACTACCATGAGAAGGTAATCACGACAATTTTACATAAGGGTTATCATAACCTGGGACCAAAACAATTGGATTAAATATATATTCTATGAGGTTGGATTCTGACTTAAAGTGAGGGATTCCTAATAAATATGGAAAAAAGCAAAGTTAGGCTCTACCAAATAATGCTTTTCAGAAAATTGCTTCAGAAACATGTATCCAGGACTGCTACAGTTGTTCTAGATTAAAACACAAAACCTCAGGAATTTATTGCTCTGGCAGCCATTAATTCTTCGACTGAACTGGAATAATTTGCAAAGGAGGTCCAGGTAGCTTTAGGGTGGCTAGAGTACTACGAGCTCTTCAGCCACGTTTTCTTCACAGGATAATATTAATACCGCACATTCTTTTTTCATCTAGAAAATGCACACTATTCTTTTGTCATTGGCAAGTTTATATATCTGCTTCCATATAGTGTACATGGAAAGGAAAAAATCTATGGTTGCATAGAGGGCAGGAACAGAAAGAGTACTAATTTCTTTCCATTTCATATTCTGGCCTGCAAAAAACTATTTTAACTCCTGATTTTGTCTCTAACTTGAATGAACATAAACACTAGCTCTTTCTTTCTTTCTTTCTTTCTTTCTTTCTTTCTTTCTTTCTTTCTTTCTTTCTTTCTTTCTCTCCTCCCTCCCTCCCTTCCTTGGATATGTTGCCCAATATATTTTGGGAGTGTCTCATACCCAGGAATGAAGGGAAATGATAGATAGGCAACTGACACATGATAATTTGGCCTATTGACTTAACAATCTGCATATCTGGTCCTGAGGTATTTTAGCAGCATTGACATTAGAGGAATATTCATTATACAGTAAAATAGAGTCATCTATCTAACATGCAGATCACAGCAGTCTGCACAGCATCCAGTTTTATAGATAAGATATTAAAGCAATTAAATTGTTTGTAGAAATATGAGTTAGTTGACTTAAAAATGTGTCTCTTAACGATTTGTTTTGTCTGTACTTATCTGTCATTTTTCTAATTAAAACATTAAATGTATGTGTTTTCTGTGTAGCTTACAAGAACTTCTGCTCTGCCCTTCTAAGAGGGTCAAAGAATATATCACTCTCCTCTGTGCTCTTAAACTTCACACGCCTCAAGAACACACTGACCATGAAGACTTGGCCACTGCAATTAAGCAAATGAAACAACTCAATGATTACATAGACCAGGTCTGTCTTCTATATTTGCTTTAGCACGATGATTATTTTGCACCCTTTTAGATGAATGCATGTCACACAGAATATCCTCTAGTTTAATTATCCCAAATGAGATTCTGAAATAGGGGAGGCTTCTTCCTCCTCCTCCTCTTTTAATGCAGGGGATTTGCGGGTTCATTTTAGAGCTGCTGTTAGTTGCAAAAGGAAAAACCCAAACCCAAAATAATGACAGTATATGATATTTCCAGGAGTGGGCTTCAAAAATTTCAGCAACGGGTTCTCTGCCTGATTGCTGGGTGGGTGTGGCCATGGTGGGTGTGGCCATGGTGGGTGTGGCCTAGTCAGCCTCCTGCACCATGGCGCAGGGGAGCAGTTTCCACCTTTCCCAGGCTCCAGAGGATTTTCTCGCACCTATGGGAAAGCAAAAACTGTCTCCCCCAGGTTCCAGAGGCCCTACGGAGTTTCTGTGAGGCTCATTTTCCCCCATGTCTGAGGATCTGTGCGGGCCCTGCATTTACCTCACATCCAAAATGGACTGCGTGGAGACTTTTGTGAGAGGCGGGATGGGAGGAGTCAGCCGGGGGTAGAATTTGGAGGTTCTCTGAACTGGCCATAACGTTAGCTATGGGTTCTCCGGAACCCAGGCAAACCCATAGCATCCCACCTCTGGATATTTCGTTTGTGCCTAACAGAAGGCCAAAGTAGTAAACTACCTAACAAATTCTAGTCACAGTTGTTCAGTTTTACATTTTTGTAGATTCTTCCAAATATGCTTATACTCAGTAACTATAGTTTTTATTTTTCAAGTAATGATACTATAGCCAGAAGAATGCCTATCACGGGGAGAATTAGTTTCAGTTTGGTCTTATTCTGGTCTTAACCCATTAAATAGGTTTATCTCTCTTTCTCTCTGTGTTAACGACTGATTTGTCACAATTCCCGTCGACTAAGTAATGTCATTTGGCGGGACCCAGGAGAAGAGCCTTCTCTGTGGTGGCCCCGGCCCTCTGGAACCAGCTCCCCCCAGATATCAGAGTTGCTCCCACCCTCCTTGCCTTTTGCAAGCTCCTTAAAGCCCACCTTTGTCGTCAGGCATGGGGGAATTGAAATTTCCCTTCCCCCTAGGCTTATAGAATTTGTACATGGCATGCTTGTATGTATGAGTGGTTCTTTAAATTGGGGTTTTTTAGATTATTTTTAATATTAGATTTGTTTACATTGTCTTTTTATACTGTTGTTAGCCGCCCCGAGTCTTCGGAGAGGGGCGGCATACAAATCAAATCAATCAATAATTCCAGGCTTTGGAGAATATTCTTGTAAAGCTGGATTTGGATTGATATAAAATTGATAAACTTTCTCACTTAAATTTGTGGTTAAATTGATCTTTGCAATAGAAAATTAAAGCTTGTTCATTATGTCTTCTGGCTGCTATCTGATGTTCAGGAATAATATCTGCTTCTTTGTCCTACATAGCGGTTTTCATGATCTTTCCATTTGTGTGTTGTAAATAAGTTCTGCTCTGTCTTAAACTGTTGAATTTTGAGGTATGCCTAGGATATTTGGAAATATTCCATTGGTATGGGGGGTCACTCCAAAAGTCTAGCAGTTGAAATAATGTGCTGGTGGGAGATGTACTGTTTTATACAGTTTTTCTTATTATATATATATATATATATATATATATATATATATATATATATATATATATATATATATATATATATATATATATACATTTGCCATAATTTAAAAAAAGGAATTTAGAAAACCCGCACAATTCAATCAATAACATCTTTAACAGGATCAAATTCACAAGAGAAAAATGTATTCTTATTAGCATAGGTAACAGTGGCATATATATATATATATATATATATATATATATATATATATATATGCGCCACTGTTACCTATGCTAATAAGAATACATTTTTCTCTTGTGAATTTGATCCTGTTAAAGATGTTATTGATTGAATTGTGCGGGTTTTCTAAATTCCTTTTTTTAAATTATGGCAAATGTTTTGTACACTCAACTGAATCTACATTTTGGATTGTATGTGTGGGAGGGCAATTGCTTCCAGATGTTGCATGACTGTTTTTACTATGAATCCTGATAACTTCCATAAGGGTTCCTCTGATTAGTTTTTATTTATTTATTTTACTTTTATTTATTTATTTTGTCAAGCATGTATTAGATAACAGATATACAGTAGGTTAAAACATGGTTATTGATACATGAAATGGATATGAATAAAAGAGGACATTGGAACAGGGATGGGAGGCACATTGGTGCACTTATTCATGCCTCTTACAGATCTCTTAGGAATGAGTTGGTGAGGTCAATAGTAGATAGCCTAAGGTTAAAGTTTTGGAGGGTTGGGGAAGAAACCACAGATTTAGGTAGTGTATTTCAGGTATTGACCACTCTATTGCTGAAGTTGTATTGTTGTAGTTGAAGTCATTGACAGGTAGGACATTGTAGCAGATAATTTTATGTACTATATATAGGTCAGACTAATTGTCTAAGGCCCAAAATTTCAAGTCTGATGGCATAAGGTATTCTGTTGTGAGCAGAAGAGTAGATAACTCTTCTTGCGAAATATCTCTGGACTCTCTCAATTGTATTCATGCCCAATGTGCAGTGCGGGTTCCAGACAGATAAGCTGTATTCAAGAATTGGTCTAGCAAATGTTTTGTATGGTCTAGTTAGCAGTACAATATTACCAGAGAAGAAGCTACGCAAGATTAGGTTAACAACTCTCAATGCTTTTTTTTTGCAATGTTGTTACAGTGGGCTCTGGCACTTAGATCATTAGAGATGAGTACTCCAAGGTCTTTGACAGAGTGAGGGCCATCTACAAGGTCGTGTCCGTCCAGTTTGTATTTTATGTCGTGATTTTTTTTGCCAAAATGGTTAGATTTATTAAAATGTTTACACACTTGGTAAGGTTTGGTACTTTATATAATAAGGCTGAGAATGGCTGGTTTTTGGATCCATAGGTGTCTAGGGTACCCTGTCATGAAATGAAGTAATAATTTCATCTTTCTCAATTGTTAAGTTTTAGATTTTCTGAAGGCACTGCAAGGGTGAATTAATTGTATGTTTATTCCTATTTATGCAATTTCCATTTTTTTTAGTGAGTCCTAAGCTGTATGTTGTGGTTTCAGGTAGCAATACAGTTAGATTTGCTTATTTGAGGGGCATCTATTAAAACAAGGGGGGATGAGTTCTCAACTTTTCATATGCTATTCTTCTTTTCTAAGCTGTTCTATGATACCTATAATTGACAGTTTTCTTGGTTTGCTTGTCCAGTTTCTTTTAGGTTTGTATATTTGCACTTCTGTAATATATTTATGATTATGCATGATAAATACAACAAATATGTAAATGCTCAGTTGTTCATCCGGTATACTTTCATCACACAACAGTTTTTACTTGGGGAGCCTACTATGTAAGACATAAATCATCAAAACTTGTTTGAAGGCAATCTGCTCCCACAAAAGTTTATTTAGCTGTTTTAAATGTATGCAAATATTTTCAGACAGGTGACTCTTTCTATGAATATTGAAAGGAAGGAAATTACATTTTCTTAGCAGACAGTAATTTGAGCTGATCCAGGTAATGCTTTGAGGGCCTATCAAATAGGTTCTCAAAATTTAATCCAAATATACATGACTGATTCACTGTTCTAAATTTGACTTGATTCTTTTTTAAAAAATGACTTATTTTAAAACAAAAGTTAACGTACAGTTGTTTTATTTACTTTTTAAAGAATATCTTCTTGATTATGTAGCACAGCCCTCTAAAGAGTTCCTGGCAGTAATTTATTTCCCATTTATTAACTTTTCTAGTTGAAACTGAATGTGGAGAGAAATGATCAACTATTGAATGTACAGCGATCTATCCAAGGAGTTCCTGTAAGTAATCAGCATTGTTTATATGAACCAAAATGTCTAACAAGCGCATGGAATTTATTTGTGATAATGTCAGAAGATGTTTCCATAAGATGAGTTTCATATGTTCAACAATAAATGACACAGATAAAACCAATAGATTTACTCAAAGAAATATGTTGGGGTAGAATGACATAGAAAAATAAATGCCTTTTATGAAATTGCAATATGGGACTGTGTCCATTACAGGTCAATGTGTATAATAAAAACACAAAAATAAAAGTTAAAGCAAGTTAAAATTGAGTTACTCAATTTGACTATGCTAAAATCCCATTCAAGCAAAGAATTGTGTTATTATTTATTTATTTATTTATTTATTTATTTATTTGTTTGTTTGTTTGTTTGTTTGTTTATTTATTTATTTATTTATTTATTTATTTATTTATTTATTTATTTATTTATTTATTTATTTATTTATTTATTTATTTATTTATTTGGATTTGAATGCCGCCCCTCTCCGAGGACTCGGGGCGGCTCACAGCATATATAAAAAAGAACAGTAATATAATCCAATTAGTACTACAATATTAAAAACAATTAGAAAGAGATTAACCTAAAAAATTAACTCATTAACCAAACATTCAGCAATCATACTTAAGGCATTCAGTGGTCAGGGGAAGATCTAAGAGTCCCAAGCCTGGCGGCAAAGATGAGTTTTTAAGCTCTTTCGGAAGACAAGGAGGGAGGGGGCAGTGCGAATCTCTGGGGGGAGTTGATTCCAGAGGGCTGGGGCTCCCACAGAGAAGGCTCTTCCCCTAGGTCCCGCCAACTGACATTGTTTGGTCGACGGGACCCTAAGGAGGCCAACTCTGTGGGACCTCACCGGTTGCTGGGATTTGTGCGGCAGAAGGCGGTCTCGGAGGTTATAGTAACTAGTGACCTTGACTAAGAATAAGGTTTCCATAATATTTTACCAACAAGGCAGTTCCATGTTGAGTTCATACTGATAGCCCAGATGCCAGGTGCCCTGAGTTTAAGTTACTGTTACCAGTTCATTGTGACAAGTAAACTACAATGGTTATGCCAGCCAAAACCAAGGAATAGACCTCCTGGCCACTGCCTAGTCTACATGTTTGTTTTGTTGTCAACATAGATGTTCCTTCTCCTATTCAAAGATTAGCCTATTCTGGGAGATTGTGATCCTAGCAAGAACCATTAGGTCAGGGGAGATATTCAAATGTCCCCCCTACCAATTCTGTAGGTATGGCTTGTTGGGTGTGGCTTGGTGGGGGTCATGTGACTGAGTGGGCATGGCCAACTTTACATCACTCATGGCAAGATTGGGCAGCACAACCCCACCAAGCAATATGCACAGAACTGACAGAAAGGTTCAGCCAAGCCTTCTAGCATTCAACCTGGCTGCTTCTTTTCTCCTTCTCATGTTTGCTCTGTGTGTATGAGCCGGAGAAGGAGGACAAAAAGGAGTGAGTGGGAGGGGTGGGACAGGGAAAGGAGGGACAAGGCAATGGTGCTATTTACCAGTTCTCTGAACTGCGCATAATCGCCACCACCATTTCTATAGAAACCTGTCTATAGAACCTGCTGACTTTCACCCCTGCATTAGGTTCAATGTTAACTACTCTGATGTTTATAAACATAAGCAGCTATGTATTCTCATGGTTTAGATTTTGTTAGTTTGGCTTTGTTTCTCTAATTATCTCCAGACACCAGTGCCTTGGACTTGGAAATTGTAATAAAAAAGAGACAGCCCATGGATGGCTAGATTGATGTACTGTATTGATTTATTGCCCATTGATCACATGTTGGATCCTTCACTATAACCATCCATTGGTGAATCAGAAGCAGCCATTTATATATTTACTGGAGTGGTGTTATTTTATATTATATTATATTATATTATATTATATTATATTATATTATATTATATTATATTATATTATATTATATTATATTATATTATATTATATTATATTATATTATTCATTCATTCAATTTTTTATGCCGCTCTTCTCCTTAGAGTCAGGGCGGCTTACAACATGTTAGCAATAGCACTTTTTAACAGAGCCAGCCTATTGCCCCCACAATCCGGGTCCTCATTTTACCCACCTCGGAAGGATGGAAGGCTGAGTCAACCTTGAATCGGTGATGAGATTTGAATTGCTGACCTGCAGATCTAGCAGTCAGCTTTAGTGGCCTGTACTGCTGCACTCTACCCACTCAGCTCTTTTGTTTTTTTTAATGTTTTTAAACTGCTGTTTGACACCCAGAATCATGATATTGAAATGGGTGAGCATACAGTTTGGGGGGTGGGGGAATCCAAAGAATGTTGATCAATACAGCTGAAAGTACTTCTGATGTTTAAAATTTTTAGAAGTCTAGTGATTTATAACACTTGCAATTAAATAACGAAGAAATTTGGTAACAGTCTGCATACTTTTTAATGTTCTCATTCACAGCAGTTATTGAAAGCCAGTAGATATCTAATTATGGTGCAAGATGTGGCCCAGCTAAATTGTTCTCGGAGAATGAATTTGCCATTCAGGTAAATGTATCAGTAAAAATATTAAGGATAATATAAACAAAACGAGGACTAGCATTATAGAAATGCTCCTTTGTTTTTTAAAAGTTTTCATCTTTCAAAACAGAAACCATGAAGATAATAAATGCTAAATATATTGAATTATTTATTAGGTAAATAATGTCTCATATTGCATTCTTTCTTTTTTAGAGTGCAATTAATCTTTTAAAAAATAAATAAACAGAAAAAATGCAAATATAAACATAAACATAAGAATATAAACACAGTTATAAAACCTTACAGTATCTTTTTATATTTTTTTCATTTTTTCTCCACAATTTCCTTATACAGTGGTACCTCGTGATACGAACCCCCCGTGATACAAACATTTCGAGATACGAACCTGGGGTTTGGAATTTTTTTGCCTCTTCTTACGAACTTTTTTCGACTTACGAACCCACCGCAGATCACAAAATGGCACTCTGCTGGGTGGCGGCGCCCGGCTGTCACCTTTTGAAACAGCCGGGGGGCTTCTCAGCGTTCTCCCAAACCCAAACCCGAACTTTTGCCAAACTTTTCGGGTTCGGGTTTGGGAGGCCGCCGAGAAGCACCGCCGCCCACCTGTCACCTTCTGAAACAGCCGGGGGGCTTCTCGGCGTTCTCCCGAACGCCAAACCAGGAAGTTTGGCAAAAGTTCAGGTTCGGGTCCACGTTCCGGAGGCCGCCGAGAAGTGCCCGGCTGTTTCAGAAGGTTATAGCCGGGCGGCGCCACCCGGTGGAGCGCTGTTTTTACGATTGGCGGCGGCGTTCTTGGCCGATCCGGAGGCTGAAATGGAGGTGGGGAATCCCAATAGGGAATTCCATGGGCGGAGCTTTGACGTCACGAAGACGTCCTTCCTGGAGGCCACGTTTCGGCTGTTTCAGAAGATGACAGGCGGCCGCCGGCGCTTCTCGGCAGCCTCCCGAACCCGAAAAGTTCGGCAAAAGTTCGGGTTTGGGAGAATGCCGAGAAGTCCCCCAGCTGTTTTAAAGGTTGACAGCCGGGCGGCGGCGCCCAGTGGAGCGCCATTTTGCATTTTTTCCCCCTTGCATGCATTAATTGCTTTTACATTGTTTTCTATGGGAAACATTGTTTCGTCTTACGAACTTTTCGCCTTACGAACCTCCTTCCGGAACTAATTAGGTTCGTAAGACGAGGTATTACTGTATATATATCAAGGCATATACCTTAAAATATATCAGTAACATACTGTTTTGCACCTATTTTATGCTATTATTACCATTCTTTTTTTCTTCATTTCTTTACACTCCCCTCCCACTGTCTCCATTTCCTCCTACTTTCTTACTCCTTCTCTCCCCTTTCCTACTTCACTCTTTCTCCCTCTTTATCTTTCCCTGAGTGGTTCTATTATCCTATTTCATCTTATATTTAACAGACTGATAACATATTCCCAAAGATTTTTTAAACTGTCAGTGTCTCTTCTAAATCATTATTTTTATATCATTTCTATACATGTAACTCTCTATTCTGGGTATATGCTAATCTAATGCTGCCTCCTCAACCAAGCAGGTTCATAGGAACTTGGCAGATTTGGAAATCCTTGGGATTTGAGAGGCTACACCTTCTGTTGCTAGAAATATTAATCCTGATTTTAAATCTAGATTTCTATTGCATTTTTCTTATTGTATGTTACTGTCACCAATGCATTAACTGCAGCTGTGGCTTTAGTGTAATCTTGATTGAAACAGTTCATAAATATTTATCAATAAAAATATTTGAAAAATTAACTATAGGAAGACAATTAACAATAATACCATATTTCCTCAAAATACATCCCCTGATAATAAGCTCAATTTTGAGTGCATGACAATAAAGCATAGCACTTATTTCAGGGTTCAAAAAAATATAAGACAGGGTCTTATTTTGGGGGAAACACAGTATAATTATATCATTGGGCAACACAATACAGGCAATTGTGCCATTAACATTTTGTCACTCCAAAAATGTACAGCAAACCAGCCTTTTCAACGAGGTCCTTGCTGAGGTTTGAGTTTGAGCAGTTAGGGAAATGTTTCATGAGTATGAATGGATGAAACATTTTAACTTCTGTATTTTATTGTAGTGATCCAAAACATGTGTATTTTGTGTTGTCTTATATTTTTCAATGTGTAAACTTTTCCTTTCCTCCCCTCCGTTAGCACATTTTTCACTATAATGGATTTTTTAAAAAAATGTTTGCTGTATTTGAATGTTCTCCTATGGTGATTAAATTATTTATAAATAATATTAACATGATAACAAAACTAATCTTTCAATTTTTTCAGGTTGTATGAGCACACCCACGATCTTAGGATTTTCCTGTTCAATGATATCCTTGTTATTTCACAACGCAACAGCTCTCACAAGCCCTTCCAACGAACCCCCAAGGTCACATACCAGTTTTTGGCTACAATCGTGCTCCATCAGCTCCAGATTGAAGACATTCCAGACTCTAAATGTACGCTTTTCATTATTCTAAAACAGAAAAAAAAAAGTTGAATGCAGTCATAGAAGTTTTTAAAATATACTGTATAGGCCATGTTTTGGCCGACCAGGAAGGACGTCTTCGTGACGTCAAAGCTCCGCCCATGGAATTCCCTATTGGAATTCCCCACCTCCATTTCAGCCTCCAGATCGGCCAAAAACGCTGCTGCCAATTGTAAAAACGGTGCTCTGCCAGGCGGTGCCGTCCGGCTGTAACCTTCTGAAACAGCCGGGCACTTCTCAGCAGCCTCTGGAACCCGAACCTTTGCCGAACTTCCGGGTTCGGCATTCAGGAGAACGCCGAGAAGCCCCCCGGCTGTTTCAGAAGGTGACAGGCGGGTGGCGGCGCTTCTCGGCGGCCTCCCGAATCCAAACCCGAAAAGTTCGGCAAAAGTTCGGGTTCGGGTGAACGCCGAGAAGCCCCCCCGGCTGTTTCAAAAGGTGACAGCCGGGCGGCGGTGCCCAGCAGAGCGCCATTTTGCAATTTTTCCCCCTTGCACGCATTAATCGCTTTTACATTGTTTCCTATGGGAAACATTGTTTCGTCTAATGAACTTTTCGCCTTACGAACCTCCTTCCGGAACCAATTAAGTTCGTAAGACGAGGTATTACTGTATTTGCCTTGTTAAATTTTAAATTTTCCAATTAATTCTGGCCTAATTTGATACCTTTAGTAAGGATGACTGTGTAGTTATTGACTTTTACCATTTTCCCCAAAACAAGACTTTCCCTGATAATAAGCCCAATCGGGTTTTTGACTGCATGGCAATAAGGTCAAAGGCTTATTTCAGGGTTCAAAAAAAAATTAGACAGGGTCTTATTTTGGGGTAAACACGGTAGTTGTTTGGCTTAATTCTGGCTCTACTTCTAAAAATGTAGTTGGGATGGATCCATCTTTAGATGTATTTGATAAAAATATTTTTGCTTTCATCAGAATATTTTTGGTCAAATTACTTTTCCCACAGTGTGCAAATTTATAAAAGGCTTTCAGGCTTTTGTCCTTGAGCCAAAATTTATTTTATTTATTATTTCTTCATTTTCTATAGCCACCCATCTCAGTCAATGACTTAAATATCCTAAGGGAACCAGAATGAGGGTAATGGAAGCATTCATTACTGAAGCAGTTGTTTTTAAACTATCATCAGTTTGATTTGCATTGTTCTGCTGTTTCTTTATGCCAGTTTGTATTCTAAATAGACTTCCACAATTTCAGAATAAAGCCTTAAGGGAATTGGATATGATTTAGCATTCATTACAATGTTATGCACTCATTTTGATAAATCTGCCACCCCAGCAGCAAATACTGAGACTTACAGCAGACTCAAACTTGTTTGTTAATATTTTATTTTCTTTCTCTCCTGAATCTACAGTCACAGTAAGGGAAAGCAGAGGGACGGGAATTCCTAAAAATTATACACTAACAGCTCTTCCCATCTACTACAGTTGGTCCTTAACTTATAACCACAACTGAGCCCAAAATTTCTGCTGCCGAGACATTTCTGAAGTGATTTATGCCCAGTGAAGGGCTACTAAAATTTTTACTACCACACTGTGGGTGTCGCTTATGCAGGATGCCCTGCATTTTCTTTCAACATATTTCAGTACAAATTGGGTGCTCTGGGGTGGAGCTCCAGTTTTGCTACCCCACTGCGTTCTCCTGCCCCCGTTTATACCCCATTTTATCTTTCTTGTTAAGGGAATCCCTGCAGTTGTTAAATTAGTAGCACGGTTGCTAAGGATTCTGGCTTCTCTATTGACTTTGGTAAATCCACAGTAACTAAATTTAAACATGCCTGAGGTAAACATACTGTATATCCATCCTAAGATAATACAGGAAATGGTATCAGGGCAGACTAGATGGACCATGGACTTTTTCTGCCGTCAATCTTCTATGTTTCTGTTTCTTTCCTTGTCAGAAGGTCACGAAAGGTGATCCCATGACCCTAGGGGCACTATAACCGTCATAAATATGAGTCAGTTACTATGTCTCTGAATTTTGATCATATGACCATGGGAATGCTGCAATGGTCATAAATGTGAAATACAGTCATAAGACACTTTTTCCAGTGCTGTTGTAATTCTGAATGGTCACTAAACAAACGGTTGTAAGCAGGAGTGGGCAGCAGGCAGGACGAGGTGGAACGCAGTTACACCGGTGGAAATGAAGATGCATGCGCAGCTCCAGCTGATTGGCGGCTGTCTCTTCCTGGATTACTGGTCTGGGCTCAGCTCTCCTTTTTCCCCCTGCTGCTGCTGCTGCTGTGTCTATGCTCCTTGCTTTTTTCCTCTTTCCTCCTTCCTGGCCTCGGACGAGCTTCCCTCTCTCCTGCCCGGCTCCCCTCCAGCATCACGCGGCCACCTCCTGCCTGAGGTGCAAGCAGAAGGCATGGATGGAAGCGGCACTGGCAGCATTTGTGCTTCTGGAAGCACCCGTTTGCCTAGCTACCCAGCCTGAGGCAGGGAATGACCCGGGAAAGAGAGCGCAGGATACACGAAGCAATTTGTCACCCCAGCGAGCAACAATGGTAAAGTTGTAAATCGAGGACTTAACAGTTCACTTGAACAATGATGATCGTTCAAGCCACTGCTACCTGGTCACATGGCTTGTAAGCCACTCCTACCCAGTCACATTATTTAGCCACACCCATAAAATAAACCACGCCCGTTGCTGGTTGTAAATCAAAGATTACCTGTACACTGGAGATGGAATACATTTTATTTTAGGTAGTCCTCGACTTAGGGTCACAACCGAGGCCAGAATTTCTGTAGCTAAGTGAGTGTGACCCATGCCTGATTGATTTTACAACTCTTTTTGGTATTGTTGTTAAGCAAACCAGTGCAGTTGTTAGGTGAATCACATGGTTTTTAAGTAAAAAAATTTACAGGATGATGCAACAATTGTAAATATATGCCAATTGCCACGCACCTCATATTTTGATCATGGGACTATGGGGATGATGCAATGGCATAAGTGCAAGACAGGGGTGGGTTTCATTTACCTTTGCCACCGGTTCACATTACGATGTGACAGGGAAGAGGGGAGTTTGGCAGACAGCCCAGGAGGAGATCAATCATCTGTATCATCCCAGGATTCTGAACAAGAATTAATGACACATCCACGCATGCGTAGAGCGATGCATAGGAGACAACAACTGAAGGATTATTACAAGAGAAAATGAGGCCACCTGTGGTTGGGTGGGGCTGCTGTAATTAGTGCTACAGATAAAAATGCAGCCTGGTGTTTTAGGCTCATGGCAGTTTATCTGATTCATTGTTTCGTCAAGATCGTGATTTTTCTGCTGTTCAAGATTGTGTGTGAACTTTCTGGACTTTAGAATTGGACTCAATTTCCCAGTTATTGGGTGAGCAATTGGATTGCATTTCATCTGTGCCTTGTGTGTACCAGAAAATCCCTTTGACATTTAAAAAGGAGCTGTTTCTGTTTTTCTGTTTATAAAAACTTTGGGGTTTTCCTTTTATTGTGTGGTGTGTCTTCCTGGACTAATTACCCTGTAATTACGGGCGGTTGAAACACGCCGGCAGAGCCAGAACAGATGGCACGGGACAGATCATGTGAAAAACCATCTCTGAAGATATTTGAAGATATCCCAAAGATGCTTTTTCAAGAAGCAACTGGACTTTTTCTTTGAAGATGTTTTGCTTCTCACCTAAACTTCTTCACCTCCGGCTAGAGTCAGATGCTATTCATCTGGCTTTAAAGGGAAGCAGCTTTCGGATGAGAAGCAAAACGTCTTCAAAGAAAAACCAGAAAGTCCAGTTGCCTCTTGAAAAAGCACCTTTGGGATCACCATGACTTGGATGACTCAAAATCTCCATAGACACATCTGAGGATATCTCCCTGGGCTGCCAGGTCAGATATAGTAAGTGCTCCAGTCCAGAGGTGGATTCTAACTTACCTCGCTGCCAGTTCGCTTCCTCCCGTGCCGCATGGCTATACCTCAGGAGTGCACACTTTCAAATAATAATTTTAAAAAGCCAAAAAAACAAGATGGCAACCGCATGCGTAGTGCCAGAAATTCAACTTCTATGCATGCTCAGAAGAAAAAATAAATTAACAAAAATTCCAAAAAAAAGAACAGAGATGGTGGCGCCCATGTACCGGCACAAACTGAACTAGTTCTGTGACATCACTAGCAGGTTGCTACTGGTTTGGGTGAACTGGCCCAAACTAGAATTAATTGGATTTAGCTCTATTATGGGATACTGTTTGGTTATTGATATGTTGTGAGCTGCCCCGAGTCCACGGAGAGGCATACAAGTTCAATTAATAAAATAAACCCATCTCGCTCTAGTCCCTTAAATAATAATAATAATTTATTAGATTTGTATGCCACCCTTTTCCGAAGACTCGGGGTGGCATACATCGCCTAGTCCTAGTAGGGCTTGTGAGGTTGGTCTTAGCAGCACCTTTTACTCTTTGAAAAAAATCTTGAAAGGCTGACTTTTTACATCAGCATTGGCATAGAGAAAAGCTGAAATTCACTGATTACAATCATTTATGTATCCCAGCGGCTGGTTAGGTCCCACTGAGTGGGCCTTCTCCAGGTCCTGTCAGCCAGACAATGTCTGGCAGTACCTAGTGGAAGAGCCTTCTCTATGGCAGCCCCAGTCCTTTGGAACAAACTCCCTCCGGAGATCCACACCACCCCCTCCCTCCTGGTCTTTCGCAAAACTTTGAAGATCTTTCTCGGCCGACGTGCGTTTTGGCCGTGAGCGTTGTGATTGGCTCTGGCCAATGCTTTGACTGGATTGGATTAATGTGGATGAATGTGTTGGGATAGATGGGATTTTTAATTTTTAGCTTGTACTATTTTAAAAAAATTAGATTTCTACACATCGTATTGTATTGCATTTATTATGTTGTATGCCACCCTGAGTCAGTTGAGAAGAGTGGCAAGAGAAGTCTAATAGATTAGATAGATAGATAGATAGATAGATAGATAGATAGATAGATATATAGATGATAGAAAGAAAGAAAGAAAGAAAGAAAGAAAGAAAGAAAGAAAGAAAGAAAGAATTGGGAAGAATTGTTTATGGATAAGTTGTATTTCTTTGGTAGCTGGTTTTATTCCTTCTGTTTTGTTATAAGCTGTTCAGTTATGCCAGATAAGGCAGGCAGCCATCTAAATGTCTTAATACATTCATACAGGTTGGAATTTTCAAGCATCCTATGCAAGAAATACTTATCACGAGAATTTTTTTTGCAATGTATGTCTATTCCAATTTTTAACTGCTGCATGTTGGTTGACTTAACAAACATTCCTAAGGAATCTAAATTAATGACAATTTTTGTTTGCTTCTTTTCAGATATCAAGAATGCTTTACTTTTACAAGGGCCCAAGCAGCAGTGGATTTGTTCTACAGATGAAGACAAGTTTGTATGGCTTTCTACATTACGAAAAGCAATTCACTGTAGCATCAGTGAGCATGTAAACCAAATAAGATAATCCTCATTTAGTGACTGCAGTTGGGATTGACAACTCTGTCATTAGATGAAGCAGTTGCTATATGAAATCCATGTCTGTGTATATGATCTTATTTTAAATCTTTTCCTATGTTTTATAAACCTATAAGAGATGTAAATGTGATGGTCACAAAGTTTTCATCCCTGTTGTAATTGTGAATGGTTGCTATATGGGGCAGTTGCTAAATGAGAGCTACCAATATACTTTCCATGTATACTGCTCATGATTTAATGATATGGTGAATGTGACCATTAACTGCATTAATCTTCTTATAATAAGCAAATTTAGTGAGGAATAAGTATATACAATGATTTATCACAGGAGCGTGTGGTTTAGTCATAGGTTATGAACGTGATTAATAAAATAGATATCGGAAGTTTTTTTTAAGGAAATACTTATCACCAATAAAATACTGCTTGCCTGATTTTGGACTTTACTTATGCAGTCAAAAATTTATATCTGAAAATTTTGCAGTAGAGATTGTTTCAAACACTATCACTATACTCTCATCGGTATCTTGCACGAATACTTGGGTAGGCATTTGCAACCTTTATATTGATTAGTGCTGGAGGAAATTTCCAAACTAAATATTGCACAAGAGCTGTAATCTTAGGATTTGAATATGAGAATGTTGGGATTCAGCATGATACTATAAGGCAGGCACACACTGTATCCAAGTGCTCGTGAGCTGCAAAATAAAGCGTGAGAACAAAGTGGTTTTGTTTCAAAGATTGAAAATAAGGGATATAACTACCTTTCTAGTCCTTTCATGGAAGAGATTGGTGACTAAATGTTGCATGACCTTAGATTAGTAGAAATTCTTTATAAAGTATGGTTCCCTTGGATTGTTAAATGTCTTTTCCCCCCCAATCCTATCATTAATGAATGAAGCCACCCAATTCTAGCCTTAAAATAACTGATTCTATATTCAGTTTAAAAAAAATTGTAAAAAAATTGTGTTCTGTTCACTTGTCTTGTTATTGAGTCAGTTTAAAAGGCTGAACTCCAATTAAAATATTGTGCTGTTTTATTGTTGTAAAAATCACACAGTTTGCTAGTTCTGATTCTGCTGAGATACTTCCGTGCATTTTAACATCTATGATCCCACAGCCAGAATAAGCCATTAAATAGAATATCTGCTGTTAGTCAGCATTAATGCAAATTTACATATGAGATCAAAAGGTGTGTATTATACAATATACAACAAATCCTAATACAGTACATCAACCTGAATAGCAGGATACAGTCAGGAAACTTTGTGTTAATAATGAAGCCTGTCTTACAAGCCATAAGAATGCTTGGAGACATGAACAGAAATAAGAACCCAACTTTTTAAAGAAACACAAATTGGGGTATGTGTGTGTGGGTGAGTAGTGGATGGGAACGACACGGGAACAGTTGAGGTACTGACACATTTCTTGATCACACAGTGTGTTACAGTAATGTTTGGTGGATGTGTCAGTTTGTAAAGGATAATGTGCAAAGCATGCAACTATATGTGGTGTCCAGGGAATATGAATGGCTGAGATTCACACCCGATTCTTTCACCGAAGAGAAACATTTTGTGGGCAGACTGCAAAAATGACATAATGACTGCAAACATTTCAACAATAGTCAAGCTGTGGTCACACATGCAATGTATTAACAGACAAGGACAGCGGAATTTGGTATGGCAAAGTATCAAAAGACATAGGCAGGACTTGGAAGATAATTGGGTTACTCAAAAAATAGACTTCTGAAATTACTAATGATTTGTAAGTCTGCAAACTCTGATTTTTTTGGGGGGGGGGATCAGTGATGACCACAGCGGGCTAATTTCCATTTACACAGCAAGACAGATGTGTAAAAGGTATTTGTGATAAACATATGTGCTTTTGTGATAAAGACAGCTATTGGGATGTTTTTATTCATGATTTTTGACGTGAAAGATAGAAAATTCATTCAGTATTCAGTTCCAGTTTGGGATATAGGCCTCTTAAGTTGTATAAATCTGGCTCCAACTTAAAAATTATGTCCTCCCAAGAAAACGGGAAGATTGGCAGTGCCAATATATTGAACATTCAAGGAAACACTTATTCCATTGTTTGTATTAAAATTATAAAAAGTTACTTAAATACAACTGTGGACAGAGGACATAACAATCACAACAAAAATGTTCAGAGTGCACTGAGTGAAACATATGGGATTTTAATTAGGCCTTTTACCCAAATTTCTGTTTCAGAGTTAATTATTTCACAGTTAATGGCAATTGGTTTATAAGTGAGAGAAGGGTCGGAGCTGTTCCAGTTGAACCTCCAGTGAAATTCTTTCTTCCAAAACATCCTAGAAAGGGAAAAAATGCCATTTAGACACCTTAATGAAAGTGTATTACTATATATCAGGTCTTTGAACATGGCAACTTTAAGACCTGTGGACTTCAGAATGTTGAAGTCTTAAAATTGTCAAGTTTGAAGACCTCTGCTATATATACATGCACACTTACTTATATATCTATATATCTGATTTTATAGAGAAAATTAAATGTTTATGCAAATAATGTAAGACAGTGAACTCAGACACAACTTTTAATTCAAGCATGCAAAATTTCTGCCTAAACAAGAGTTCTTTATATTTTGCTTTAAAACACATCAGTAATTAAGTTAAATAATCTTGTTTAGTGAGAAACACGTGTGGTTTCTTTGCATGTAAAAAAGTAAATGAATAAAGAAATATTGAAACAAACCATGTTTAAAAAAGACTTCTTTATTTTACATTTAGTAAATATAAAATATTATATTTATATTTATAAAATATAAAATAGATATGAACTGCCTATGTCAGTTTATTAGTAGTCAAATTAATAATGGTCTTAAGAGTAGTTGTCGTGAATAAGGTTGAAAATCTACTTTTACAAAGCTATGTCGATGGGAAAATGTAGTGACAATTAAAAACGTATTTTCTCTGAGAATTTGCAGTCACAATCTTCTAATGATGATTGTTCCACCAACTCTTTCAGTGAAATGTCTGAGAATATAATGTCAACATCTCCTCCTCATTCATACATTATGTACCTGAACTGAAGAACTGAATGGCTCTTTTCCCTTTTCCTCCCTAGTCTCATGGATTTTGTAGTTTTACAACATGTTCTGAAGCCTTTGGTATTCTGCAGAATAAAACTCACTTAAACTATATGAAGAAAGTCGCTGAAGAGAACATGCAAACTGAAAGCTATGGATCTTGGGCTTTTTTTTTACAAGATTGCTAAACAGAAGGCACAATATATGTTTGTAAAACATCTCGTAATAACTTGTCAATTATCTTACCTTTAATTGTTGCTGCAATTCACTGTTCAGTCTGGCCAGAACAGTATTGGTCTCCTTATTTCGTCTAATTGATGCCTGAATAGCTTTCTTGTCCTTTCCCACCGATCTGAGGGGACATTTCATAAAACAACTTTCAGGAATTGTGGAAAACTTTTTCCCTTTAAAGCTCAATTTGTTCTGAACACAATATTGTTAAATTCCTTAGCTCTGTAATTGTACAGTTGTAAAGAAAATGCCTCTTATAATTTTGGCGTCCTGTTTTCTCAGATTACAGAGCTACTATAT
Source organism: Erythrolamprus reginae (assembly GCF_031021105.1). Taxonomy (NCBI): domain Eukaryota; kingdom Metazoa; phylum Chordata; class Lepidosauria; order Squamata; family Dipsadidae; genus Erythrolamprus; species Erythrolamprus reginae. Next base: position 315,545,523 of record NC_091950.1, read on the forward strand.
AAAGTATTTAAAGCTTATATGCATTTACTGGCACTTTCTAAAACTCTCTTTTTCTATAAAGAGATCCCTTGTTGAACAACTCAAATCATTTTTGAATTGTTTTATTGAAGCTCCAACAGGACAGAATATCTGTAATTCAGGAAGTATGGAATCCTCTCTGAACTTCTTAGCTCACTTGCAAAGGTTTGATTACCTATCTATGTCAATCTACAAATGTCAGTGTCTGCTCCCTGTGTATATACAGCATCCTTTTTTTTCAAGTGTTTGAAACAACAAAGCTGTTATATACACATTTCATTATTTTACTGTATTCTTCACAACTTCATAGCTTTAAAATCACTGAACATCTTTCCAACAACAGTTTAAACAGTATCAGCTTATAGGACTGCCTGTGTAAACGTAGGTGGTGGCCTGTCATATTTTGTGGCCTGCCCAGAACAACCTCCCAAATTAAGCAACAAAACCACAGGCTATTTTAAGGGGGCGGGGCGGGGGGGGGGGGAAGCAGTTAACAAAATCAAAAGCGCATTATCCTGTACTTTGACCACTATAACTTAGAAAAATACCAAAAAAGTTTCAATTTCAGCCTTCCCTCCCTGGACACACATTAGAATTCAATTTCAGTTAAGAGCATCACCCAGATGGAAAAAGTTACCCCCAATGTTAGTTAGTTGAGTAGAATAGAACATAATTTTATTGACCAAGTGTGATTGGACACAAAAGGAATTTGTGCATATGATCTCAGTGTATATAAAAGAAAAGATAAGTTCACCAAGAATCATAATGTACAACACTTAATGATAGTTTGGGTACTAATAAGTATATTCTCAATCATAGAAATAAAGCTCCACATAATGAAAGAATGATCTATGTGCATCAATGTATTTGCATGAGTCATTCCATTCCACCATTATACAGAACAGATGGATATTTTATGTAATTTTAATAAGTAGACACTTGGAAAAATAGCTTGCAAAATATTTTGCAGTAATTTTCTCTACAGCCTCAATTTTTGCAGATTAAAGCTTGTGCGCTGATTAAAGCTTGTTTTTAAGTGCCTTTCTTAGCAATTTGAGAATCCCAGCATCATAGACCATTACATATGCTTTAATAAATCTATTTGCTATTTAAAATGAAAACATCTCAGCAATCAGAGATACTCATACATATCTTAGGTTACCTGGGAATAGATGGCTGAGAAGCAAGAACAGCAGCTACGGCACCTGCTTTCTGCGCATGCTCCTCAACTTCAGGTCTCAGCTCATCTTCGGATTTTGGCCTTCTGCGGATAGGCTTTGGTGGTGGTGCTAGAGGTGTAGTGCCTTTGGCCTGGAAAGAGAGTTATCATGGTTGATGAATACATATTGAAGTAAGTTTCATCTGACCTCAGAAATATTAGTTATTATTTAATTATTTAAGCTGTAAGAACCACTTTAATGTAGGGGTTAAGGCAGGGGGGTCAAACTTGATTTCATTGAGGGCTGCATCAGGGTTGTGTTTGACTTTGGGGGACGGTGTGTGTGGCCAGGCTTAGCATGGACAGCTTGACGTCACTAATATTGGGGGTCGGGCACTTGTGGTTGTTCCCGAGCTCCGTTTTTGGCAGTGATGGCCTCCCACAGCCCTCCACCACTGAAAATGGAGCTGGGGAGCGCACACAGCTCCCCCAAGCTCCATTTTCACTGGTGGAGGCCAGTAAGCCATTGTGGCTGAAAATGAACCATGGGAGGGACGTGTGTGTCCTCTTGAGCTCCGTTTTCTTTGGTAGAGTCACTGCAGGCCGATCCTTTGCTGTTTTCAGGGTGGCCACGCGGGCCAGATCTAAGCACCCCGTGGATCACATATGGCTCAGGGACCTTGAGTTTGGCAACCCTGGGTTAAGGCATCAGGCTACAAACCGGGAGACTGAGTTCCTATGTCATCCTGTGTACAAAGCCATAGAGGGCCAGTCAGCTTTTGAAAAAGCGCAATGGCAAATCACTTCCAAAACCTTGCCAAATCCATGCCGTTGCCAGGAGTCAACACTGACTTGAAGGCATGCCCAGAAAGCCAATGATTAAACTAATTAATACAATTAATTATGGCTTTTAAAGAGATCTTACTGTAAGTCTCGTTAATAAGAGACCACACACAATCCTACAAGTTTTTAAGGTGGCTGTGCCTAGGGATATAGAACCTTTTCTGAGAGGTCATCTCACTTGGTGGAAGGGGATAGTTTTCATAAACCTCTCTGAAGACATCAGCCGCAAAATACAGCAGCAGCCATTTGCGCTGCATGCTAATTCCTTGATTTCCCACGATTCTTCAGTTCTTTAACAACCCCCCCCCCCCCTTATTGGCTTTGTATTCATTATTTATAAACAGTAAAGAGAAAATAAACCTGAATGAATTGATTTCTGTACAATGAGTAATACATTTTATGAGATATGTTCACCTGTTAGTATGTTGCATACCATGTTTGCAGGGGTAGTAGAAACTGTTTTCTCTTCTATTCTTCCATCTCCTTTGGCAACTCTTACAGATCCTGAAGTGTCAGAGGGTTTTTCTACCTAAAGAGAGTCAGAGACATATTCCAGAAACTTATCCAGGCTAAGGATGAAAGCGCTCTTCAAATTTATGGAAGGTCTCATAGTACTATAGATAGATAACATATACAGATAGATAGATACAGATATATGCTAACCTGGACGACCTCTGGAAGTTTCTCAACTTCTTCAGTATCCTCTTCATTTACATTTGATGCGGCAAAAACCTCGAAATGGCTAAAGTCTGCAAAGTTTGGCTGCTCTGGGATTTGTTGAGGTGAAGTATTGTTGTGCACTATTAAACCGTCAGCATCTGCTGATCGATGAACGTGGCTTCCAGCCTATAATTTAAGAAAAAATACTTTTAAAAATCTAAAAAAATATACATATGCAAAAAGTTATGAAAAAAGTTTGCTATTCTACACTTAAACTAGTCATCACCAACTCAGTCAAATTATGGCTTTGGTTAGGAGGACACTTTCACATGAGAGCTCATCATTAGGGCAGTGTTTCCCAACCTTGGCAACTTGAAGATATTTGGACTTCAACTCCCAGAATTCCCCAGCCAGCAAATGCTGGCTGGGGAATTCTGGGAGCTGAAGTCCAGATATCTTCAAGTTGCCAAGGTTGGGAAACACTGACTTAGGGAATACAAAATTCTTTCTCGCTTTCTCCAAGACAGCCCTATGCAGTGACAAAGAGTACCATAATAAAGAGGGGACAGTATTTCATGGCCTAGAGCAGTGGTTTTCAACCTGGGGGTCAACGACCATTTCACAGGGGTTGCCTAAGACCACGGGAAAAGACAAATTTCTCATGGTGTTAGGAACTAAAGGCTTCTATTCTGGTGCCTTATTTATCAATCCGACCAATCAGGCATTTACAGTGGGAGTGTCCCTCTGATCTTCCTGCCAATCAGTTTAAAGCTCTGCTGGGAGAATTGGCACTAGACTTGTGGTTGGGAGTCACCACAACATGAGGAACTGTATTAAGGGGTCGCGGCATTAGAAAGGTTGAGAACCACTGGCCTAGAGGAAAATGCAATTCCCGAAAAAATGTCACAAGGAAATGTTGCTAAGTTAAAACAGAAATTCAAATATACCTGTGTGGGCTGAGGTCTTGGAGGCACTGCAGGGGGACAAGCAATTGCTCCAGTCTGCTGCTGACCTAAAAAACAGTAAGATTGGCTTAATAATATACTAATCACATTAATTTCTGGAAAACGTTTAGTTGTTTGGATATAATACAGCATCCTGTGAGCTAGAAACATACCTCAGTAGTATCTGTTGCTTTATTTCAACCCACCATACATATTAAGGTTGTACAAGGTTTAATAGGTATTAAAACTTGTGCAAAAAACAAAGTCTTCTATTTATTAACTTTATAAAGTATAGATTTATTTATTTATTGACTTTATAAAGGCTAGATGGACCATGAGGTCTTTTTCTGCCGTCAGTCTTCTATTTTTCTATGTAAGAGGTAGGAATTCTTTAAACCATCTCTACTAAATTTTAGAATGTCTATACTACTCTGAAATGCATACAAAGTCAAGGTTGCAATTACAATTGATACTATCAATGCCATTCAAGAAATTACCTAAGTGATTCATAACTTAATAGATACTATTATCTGTGGATGCCCATACATTTTAATGTGCCCAGTGATAACTGGCATTTGCCAGCACCTTGTTTCACATTTATTTTATTTAAAAAAAAACTTTCCCCCCAAATCAATGTTTTGTGTTTTGGTTATCACTCTATTCTCTCAATGGCCAAGCAACATAAAGAAGTCTATTAGTCTCCCATCAGACAGCCTTCAGAGACAACCACATGCTACTATCAAGACCAATTTATGATTTCCATAAATTGGTTCAATGCTTCTGAAGCCAGACCGGCTCGCAGCCCACATATCATATGGTAACACCACATCTCATGGTAAAATATATCATATCATACTCTCCAAATTAAAATATACTGATAGTCATTAACAAATGGGAAACCTGGTTCGCTAAACTGTATCAGAGATGTTTTCCTTTGAGCTTTATATGGACACCAGTAGCTGGATACCCATGCTTTGCTACGAAACTATGTGATTGAGCTTATTAAATTGACAGTTAAAGCTTGAAAATTAATGGGTAGCTACAATTGGGCTTGATACATTGACACTGAAAGCTTGAAAATTTATATAGCCTTACATGTGTAACTTAGCATCAGAGTATGGCAATATAAGGCAACTGGCAATTGGAAAAGAGTTGTTTTCTGGTGGGAAGGGGGAGTAGAATGCCTACATTCCCAAGCGCGCAGGCTGGATGAGTCGCGCGCTGGCCACATCTATGCCCAGTATAGTGGAGGGGTAGCATCAGAGCGTGAAAATATATGGCAACTGGTAGGTGGAACAGAATTCTTTTCAGTTGGAGAGGAAGAGTAGAACGACTAACTCCTTAGCATCAGAGCCTGTTAATTTATATAATATTGTATAAAAATTACTAATGATCTGATGGTCATTTTGAAAAATCCTTTCTTAGCGAGCAAGAGGCTTTACAGTTCTGGAGAAACTGTGATGAGTGAGTGGTATTTAGCTTTTATATATATCTTGATTCCTGTGATTTAAAATTGAAGACTACAGAATTTAATTATAGTAATGATATAACATTAAACTCCTTTGTCAAAAAACATGCTACCAAGACTGGCCTAGGGAATATTAAGAGCTGAGGAATTTCCCTCTGCGGAAACATAATAAATAGCATTTTAATTGCAGGTCTTGAGGAATAGAATGTATTACTATCCATCTTAGAATTATATGTGATTGAATATGTAATGTTTTAAAAAACTGTCATTAATTTTGTACTTCAAAAGTTATTTTCCCCCTCATTATTAGAAAGGTAATTAATGTTATCTTAATTGTAATAGTATTAAATATATTTCACTAGTTTCATAAGACTTCTTTAATATTACTTGAAAAAAAAATCTAAATTATTTCACAAGCAACATTTCTAAAAAAAAACCGTGTTAATTCAAAATAACAACAATCCCCCCTCCCCGATTTCAACCACACTCACCTGGAGTAACTGGGAAGGTCCTGTTCATATCTAAAGATGATGATCGTGAATGAGAGGGATGAGGCCTTGGAGGTGGTGGAGGAGGTGCAGGGTTATCTGGAGAAGTCCCTGAATGTGACCTGAAAAACAATGGAACTACAGAAATTCTATTGCAAACTGCAACTTCCAAAGACTAAAAGATCAGAAAAGTAACATATTATCTTACAAAAAAATAATACTGATCTTATACAATGCAAAGGGGGGGGGGGGGAGTCGCGATATGTCACATGTGACACCGCGAGTTTGATACCCCTGGTTCTAGATCAATGTTTCCCAACTTTGGCAACTTGAAAGATATCTGGTCTTCAACTCCCAGAAGTCCCCAGCCAGCATTCGCTGGCTCGGGAATTCTGGGAGTTGAAGTCCAAATATCTTCAAGTTGCCATGGTTGGGAAACACTGTTCTAGACCTTCACTTCATCCAACAGGCAACCCATAGTATCTGGAAGGACTTTGAAAATACCAGTTGAGGAAGGGCTGAATTAAACACTTTAAAGCAACGGTCCCCAACCTATCCGGCTGTGTGGACTGGCAGTGGGGCAGAGGGGAGGGAGAGGGAATGGTTTCATGTGCACACATGTGCCACTTGTGCAAACGCAGTGTCATGCCCTCCCCTGCTGCTTGCCTGACCCAGTTCCCAATGGGCTGTGGCCCAGTACCAACAACAGACCGGGGGCTAGGAACCACTGTGGAGCAACAGGGCCTGTCTTTCTGACCTGCTGAAACTAGCTCTTATCCGGTACCCTTCCTCAACAATCATGGAGAAATCTGGGATTGTGCAGCCAGGGAAGTTGGGAACTTGAAAATAATAGATGGAGGCCAAGCTATTTATTGGAAAGCAGTTATTCTATCAGGTAACAGAAGGGTGAGGAGTGCTTTGCTGAAACAGCACCTCCAGGGGGCTCCCTCTTATTATTTGCACCTATGTTAATCACTATAAGAATTGCACCTATGTTAATCACTATAAGAATTGTGTATCTTTGCTTTTGTTTTGCACCTGCATATTGTACTTCTCATGTTTCATTTCATAAAAATGTTGTTAATATTTATATTTCATTTTATGTGTTGTTTGGCTTTTAAAAAAAATATGATAGGGTTTTATATGCTTTTTTTAACATTAGATTTGTTCTACTATAATATTGTTTTTATTATTGTTGTGAGCCGCCCCGAGTCTTCGGAGAGGGGCGGCATACGAATCTAATAAATTGAATTGAAATTGAACTGAATAAGGAAATAAAATTAGATGAGTACAACTAGCAGGAGCACTTATAGTACGGTATGTGGTATTATTTTTGGAACAATTTATTTTTTTAAAAAAATATTAGTAGAAAGGGTGACACTTTAGCTGAGGACAGTGAGATTTCTGGTGACAAAATGACACCTTCTGCAAAGCATAACTACCATATTTTTTGCAACTACCTGTCCTCCCTCTAAAAGAGGCTGAAAATTTGGGTCTTATACTCCGAATGTAGCTTTTACTAAACTTTTTTTCAGCCCCTAAAGAGGTGTTACTGCGATCTTTCATGCTTTGCTAGCTAAGCAATCTTCTTTTTCCTGCTTCCTTCATTGCTGCTCCCTCCGACAATCAGCTGAGTCTTTTTTTAGCCCTAACCTAACAGTGAAGCAATCTTCTGTGCTTTGCTAGCAAGCAATCCTTCCTTTGCCTGATTTTCTCATTGTTTCTCTCTGAAAAGAGAGAGAAAAGTGAAATGTTTTAGAAACTGTTTTTTAATCTCAAACCAGGGAATACAAAGCAAGCACGTGGACTCAACACCAGCAAATTAATACGCTGAAGCTGACCAGACTAAAGAGTAGCCAGATTATGATAGCCAGATTATTTTTCTCCCTATTTCCCTCCCCCAAAACTAAGGCACATCTTATACTCTGGTGTGTCTTATACTCTGAAAAATACGGTATGTACCTCAATTATTCCATTTCATTTTCCCTAGAACTCAGTCATCTAATTATTTAAGCAGTCTGTGAGGGTTTTAACTTCTAAAAGCATAAATATTGTAAATCCTCTTAACTGATAACTCTGAAAAGTAGCACACAAACATTCATTTTATTTTTCTGTTGATATTGCAGAAAAGTCAACATAATGCTATTAAATGTAGGGCAGTAATACCAGGGGGATATTGTAAACTCTTGAATCACAATCATAGAATCCCAGGAAGTTTTACCAGATTAAAGTATGTTCTGCAAAAAAGCTACAGAGTGACCAGGTCAACCAAATAGCGTTCTGTTTTAATACTTTAAACAGCCAATTACCGTTGTCTAGTTACAGTAGTTCCAATGGGTTCTGCATCTGAAGTAAAGGAATCTGAGCTGCTGTAACCATCTGATGGAATAAATTAAAATAAAATCTTACCCTTGATGAATTATATTGCATTATAATTTTCAGAATACATTTATTTATTTATTTATTGGATTTGTATGCCGCCCCTCTCCAGAGACTCGGGGCGGCTAACAGCGACAATAAAACAGTGTACAATTTAACTTTTAAATATGTAAAAATAATCAATTGAGCGCAACTGAGGACCCAGATGCTGGCTCTGTTAAAAAGTGCTATTGCTAACATGTTGTAAGCTACCCTGAGTCTAAGGAGAAGGGCGGCATAAAAATCAAATAAATAACTAAACAAGTAAATAAATAAACTGATAAAATATAATGACCTGACTCATTTCTAGTGACCAGCCCTGAGATTACCATTAAAAGTATGCTCTTATAGGGTTATTATATCTTATATAGAGAGATGGCCCACAACGGATACCTATGGCATAAAATAAATTACAGTATATGAGTAAATAATTTTAAATGAGAAGAATGTCACATAAAAACGCTAGCTTTAAGAAATCCATGGAAGATTGTGTTGTATAAATCTCTATTAGAAAGAATTGTGTGAATAATAAAATTTGAAATATCTTCACCTGCCATAGATGGGATTGGATATTTAGTGAACTAAATTGTATCTTTATATTAGGGGAAAAGAATTTGACTACAAGTACTCCTTGAGTGTTCATTTAGTGACTCTTCAAAGTTACAATGTTACTGGAAAAAAGTGACATGATCATTTTTCATAGTTACAACTTTTGCAGTGCCCACATAAACTTGTGATCAAAATCCAGAAGCTTGGCAACTGGTTCACAATTACGACGGTTGCAGTGTCCCACAGTCATGTGATCACCTTCCGCAACCTTCCAACAAAGTCAATGGGGAAGCCAGATATCTTAACAACCAGCTTACTAACTTTACTTAACAACTGAGGCAGGAAAGGTGGGGCAAAACTCATTTAACAACAAATATTTTGAGCTCAGTTGTGGTTGTAAGTCTAGGACTACCTGTACATAAAAACTACAAACCATCTCAAGTCACTTATAAAAGTCCCAGGAGAAGGGCAGCATAAGAATCAAATTAATACACAAAATAAATAAATAAAACAGCTGAAGAATCTTAGAAAACCTTTCCAAACACACTGTTGCTGAGTCAGAAGAGAACTAAGTTATACTTATTTTAATTTTTTTTTTAGATGACCGGAACACATTATTGAAAAATAAATACTGATACTTGCCAGCTGTATTTCCTCCTGTGAATTTTACTGATGAACTTATTTTACTTTCTTCTGCAAGATCTGGTGACTTCACTAGCAAGGGACTTGTAGGATTTGCGTGATCTGGAAAGAAATTTAAAAACATTCAGTGCAAGTTTAGATTATTACTTTGACTATTTGAGACTAAGATTGTGAAGTTTGATGCAAGCCACTAAACAATTATGGTGCGCTTTTGCCTGCTTGATTTGAAACGAGAAAACAAATGTATGTTACACAAATGTATGTTTGCTACATGAAGTCCAGACCCAGCATGGAAAATTTAGAACTCTGAATGCTGTAATGTTGAACCTGAATTTTTATTCAAAAGCAACCTAATGAAGAAATCACGCCTTAAAATCTCTCATTTAATTTTTGCAGATTGTTTCTTCATTGTCCTTTATTTTATAATTTTGCCTCATTAAGAGATTTGGAGAAATTGTACATGCTTTTATATAACATTGATTATTCCTAGTAAATATTCTCCCAATGATTGTTTTTGCATTTGCTCGGTAATTTGGTTTACTATTTGAGCTGTATTGTTTTTCTAATTGTCATTACAGAAAAACTGTATTTCCAAACATAAAATTATCTTACAAAAGTATATTGGAGAGTGAACTCAACTTCACATAATTATCAAACTGAATTTGTTTTGACCCCCTTCCAGTATTTAAGATCTATACTACATTAGAGCTGAGCTGGATTCTTGACAGAAGAATTAACTGAAGAAAACCAATTACGAGGTACGTTGCCATTAGTGAAAGATGCACTGTATAGTCTGTCACAAGCCTTAATCATCATCTTGTGATAGATATAGTGGTACAATCTGTCTCTATCTCTTTTCTCTCTCTCTCTCTCTCACACACACACAGTCACATCAACTAACAATCTGCCTGACACTTTTTTTATATATTGGTGATTTCACTGGTTTCAAAACTTTTCACAGTGAATAAAGAACATTTTGTCAGTTTATACCTGTGCACATGGGTAGGCAATTAATTTTGCCAAGGGGATACTCAAACCCTCCCCCTTCCCCAAATGGCTGCTGCCCAAACAGGGTGAATGAAAGATAAAATGCCTGTGTCTTTCCTAGCAGGTAACAAAACCTAGATATCCATCCATTTTTGAAGAATAAACAGCAATAGAGTTAGAATTAAAACTAACTAAAAATAAAACAATAAGTAAATATGAAAACAAGAAGGAATAGTAACTGGAAAGGTGTAGGTATGTGTGTTTGTGTTTGTTTGTTTGTGTGTGTGTGTTTGTGTGTGTGTGTCTGAGAGAGAGAGAAAGAGATCTTAGGAATTTATGAACATTTTAAGCATTTCTGTGCAACATTTCTTTATAATACAATGCAATATTTTATTCTATATTAAGAGGAAAACTAGTAAGAAACACCTGAGTTAAAATCGACTGAATCTGGCTGAATTTATCCTTGAAAGAGTTTTTCAAGACTCTTTGTTCAGTTAATTTTTAAAGTGAAACAGTTCCCTGCGTTTTTGAATCCCATTACATTACTCCAATGCAATATGTGGTACTTAAATAAAATATTACTGGTTGAGTCAAAATTGTCCAAAAAATACTCTTAAGTGCACCAAGATTTAAAAAATGTATTTTGAAATACAGTATACAATGAGTAACAAAATGATTAGACTCTTCCCTTGAAGCCTTTAATTTTGTGGTTTTTAACAAATAACTAATTATTGTGGAAGTGATTCTTGGCTATTAAAAAGATACTTCTATAAGCGACAAGCATCTCTTACCATTTCCAGTTCTTTTCAGTTCCATTTCTTGCATATGAATTTTGCTTGGTGTCATTCGAATAGGAACAGGGTGAACAATAGCAGTATCCTAAAACAGAAATGGATTTGAACAGAAACTATTTAAACCAATTATTCTGAGTAGAATACAGTATTGCTCTATATTATTTTATGTTAAAATTTGAAACATGAAACTATGTTGACACTTTAAAAATGAGAAACAAGATTAACTGTTCTCAGTCTTATTACTCATATCCTTATCCATACACATTTCACTTTTTTTTGTTGCTGCCTACCTGTGTTCCTTTGTTACCTTTCCCCTAGATTTATAGTCATTTTTTTTGTATTCTCTTAAGCAGCAATATATACTTAAACATTTGTTCTGATTATGTCATCTACACAAGGCTACTATCAAAAAGGCGGCAAATCCACAAAGCAATGCTTAAATGTTGTTTAATTTCATTTACAGGATTATTAGAAAATGGACTAATTCTGCTACAGAAAGAAGTATAGCTGGACTTTTGTGGCTTAATGTTATAAATACTCTGTACAAGAACCCACAATATAGGCACTATATCTCTAAATCTCTTTTATAATTCAATAGCATTAACATTTTGCACATATAGCATGTACATATTTGGGATCTTACATAATGCATATCAGCTCTTTTGTTGATATTGCACATGGCACACAACATTTCAATGTGAAAGCATGTCTATTTTCCTCAATAGCAAAGCAAAGTGCATTGGTAGTTACTAGTAAACAAGTGTGAAACTTTCCATAGCAGTTTTTATGCAATACAGTGGAACCCCGACATAAGAGCTGCTCTACTTAAGAGCAACTCGAGATAAGAGCTGGGAGGGGAGAGATATTTTTGTTCTACTTACAAGCCCAAATTCGAGATACAAGCGCCAAGGAGCTGTCTCCTGAAGCCAAACGCTAACTTCCGCGTTCGGCTTCAGGAGACAGCTGCGAAGCGGCGCGCGTGTTTTAAAAGGTTGCAGCCGGCCTGGGGGGCTCGGGGGGGGGGCTTGCAGCTTTCTTTCTTGCTCTTTTTCTTTCTCTCTTTTACCTTCCCTTCCTCTATTTCTTCTTTTCTTTCTCCTTCCCACCTTCTTCCCTCCCTCCCTCCCTTCACTCATTCCTCTCTTACTCTCCCCTTTCATAAGTTTCCTTGCTTCCTTCCTCTGTTCCTGTCCCTTCCCCCTTTCTTTCTTTCTTTCTTTCTTTCTTGCTCTTTTTCTTTCTCTCTTTTACCTTCCCTTCCTCTATTTCTTCTTTTCTTTCTCCTTCCCACCTTCTTCCCTCCCTCCCTCCCTTCACTCATTCCTCTCTTACTCTCCCCTTTCATAAGTTTCCTTCCTTCCTTCCTCTGTTCCTGTCCCTTCCCTCTTTCCTTCCTTCCTTCCCACCCTCCGTCCATTCATTCACCCATTCCTCTCTTGATCGCTTAAAGCCGGTCCCTGGTGCAAAAAGGGTTGGGGACCTCTGTCCTACAGGATTGGGTGGCAGAGAAGTTGAACATATGTAAATTTAAAAGTTTAAGAAAGTTTACAAGTTAAGTGAAAGAAACTTCATTATTCGTTTATATGTACATGTACATTTCTTCATTAAAAACATGTCTTTCTGCATAATTTAGACTAACTTTGTGAGTTTTTTGAGGGCTGGAACCAATTAAAATTATTTACATTAATTCCTATGGGGAAAAGTCGTTCGAGATAAGAGCTGCTCGACTTAAGAGCCCAGGTCCGGAACGAATTAAACTCGTATCTCGAGGTACCACTGTATTCTAGAAACATAGAAGACTGACGGCAGAAGAAGACCTCATGGTCCATCCAGTCTGCCATTATACTATTTCCTGTATTTTATCTTAGGGTGGATATATCTTTATCCCAGACATATTTAAATTTAGTTACTGTGGATTTACCAACCATGTCTGCTGGAAGTTTGTTCCAAGCATCTACTACTCTTTCAGTAAAATAATATTTTCTCACGTTGTTTCTGATCTTTTCCCCAACTAACCTCAGATCGTGCCCCCTTGTTCTTGTGTTCACTTTCCTATTAAAAACACTTCCCTCCTGAACCTTATTTAACCCTTTAACATATTTAAATGTTTTGATCATGTCCCCCCTTTCCCTTCTGTCCTCCAGACAGATTGAGTTCATTAAGTCTTTCCTGATAAGTTTTAAGGTTAAGATTTTCTACCATTTGGACCCGTTCAATTTTATCAATATCTTTTTGTAGGTGACGTCTCCAGAACTGAACACAGTATTCCAAATGTGGTCTCACCAGCTCTCTGTACAGCGGGATCACAATCTCCCTCTTCCTGCTCGTTATACATCTAGCTATGCAGCCAAGCATTCTACTAGCTTTTCCTACCGCCTGACCGCACTGTTCTCCCATTTTGAGACTGGTGGATATTCTTCCCATAAACTGATAACATGTTGAGAAGCATGCCCATCATATAGTGTCTAATAATTTTACGCAGACAGGCATCAACAAGCTAGGCAGAAATGCATCGCCACGTCCAAAGAGAAAAAAAATATTATATTTTTATTGTGCTCCTTATTAATTTTGAAGGGCTACTATAGGAAAACCATGTTTTTGTTTGTTTGTTTATTTATTTATTTATAAAATGTATAGGCTGCCCAACTCCCAAAGGGCTTTGCGTGGCGTACAACAAAATATCATCATTAAAAGCAATTTTAAAACACCATATTAAAACGCTTTAATCGAACATTCACACTTTTTATGGATGGAATAGAAAGATGTAACAATTGCTCAATGGCCCCAAGCCTGCCGGCAAAGTCAGGTGTGTTTAAGGTTTTCCAGAAAGTCAGTAGAGTGGGGGCAGTTTGAATCTCTGGAGGTAATTGGTTCCAGAGAGCTGGTGCTGCCACAGACAAGGCCCTCCCCCACAGCCCTGTCAACCAAAATTGCCTAGGGACCTGGAGAAGGCCAACCCTGTGGGCCCTAATCTGTTGCTGGGAGGTATGCGGTAGAAAATGGTCCCGCAAAATGTTGGACAAAAGTTCAAGCAAAATAAATAAAGCAAAACATTGCTGCCTGTGATCTGAAGTAGCATAACTACATTCAATATAAGTTGGAGGACTACTAATAGAACAATAAATATTTCTATGTTTTAGGCAAACTTTGTTACTAAGCAGCGATATACCATGAAATAAAGGGTTAAAGAGATTGTAAGGCAGTGTTTTTCAAATATCTTGGTCTCTATTTTTGGTTCAGGGCCCCTTTACTTTCTTAAAAATAATTGAGGAACACAAAGAGCTTTGGTTTATGTGGTTTATATCTATTATTATTTACTGTATTAGAAATTAAAATTAAGTTATTTTAAAATGTTAATTTATTTCACTTTATGAGCCCCCTGAAAAGGTCTCGGGGACCTTCAGCCTATATTTTGAGAATCTCTGCTTTAATTCTTGAATTGTGGATGAACTGTGGATGACAAACTTTAATAAGGAAGCAAAATTAGTTCAAAGGAATACTGTTGCTGTTGTTGTTAACAGTTAGCCAAATGTTAAGATTGGATTTGGCATTTTATCCACTTATCAGGTTCTTCCCAAGCATAAGAGATAGGCAGAGCTTGTTGTTTGATGTTATTAAAGCTATGGTTGCAATGTAAGCTGTTCTGAGCCTTTTGTAATTAAATGATGGTAATTTTATCAATATTGATATATTCAACCGATGCTCCAGGTGTTTTGGGATTGCACCCAAAGTACCTATTTCTATTGTTACTCTGCTTTCTTTTGCCTCAGTTGTCCTACTTCTGTTTGTAGAACAGAATATTTTATTCTATATGTTTTTGTGATTTTCTTCCATTCTCTCTCTTCAATTTTGTTGTCCCACGGTACTGCAACAACAAAGAATTCTCCAGATTTCCTTGTCTTTGCCATGCTACTATTTGTAGTCAATCTATATGATCTCTTTGCAGCACCTAATTATTGGGGGTCCACTGCTTCCTCACCTTCTTTGCAGAGTTTATTATTGTTATTAATTTTTTTAATCTTTCCTCATTTTTGCATGCATTTTTTATATTAATGAGATGCAAAGTCCTGGATAGGGAAGTCAAGAACAAGCTAGTTTCATTAAGTATACAATAATCAAGAAAGTTGCAGACATCGGGGTTATATGAAAACGTTTTATTACTGATATCTTAATTTTTTTTCTTCCCATGCTTATCCTGCTTTGAAGAAATCACTGACAAGTAACTGGCTCTTGATCTCTTTTAATGACAACATGGACTTTTCCAATTTAGCCATTTCTAGCCATAGACTACTGAATAATATATTTTCACCTCCCTTAC
Source organism: Erythrolamprus reginae (assembly GCF_031021105.1). Taxonomy (NCBI): domain Eukaryota; kingdom Metazoa; phylum Chordata; class Lepidosauria; order Squamata; family Dipsadidae; genus Erythrolamprus; species Erythrolamprus reginae. The sequence goes on from NC_091950.1 coordinate 315,560,811, forward strand.
AAAATCATCTCAAAGTGGGTTACATTGGGTAAAACATGATAAAAATAAAGAATAAAAAGGTGGTGATAAAGAAAGAATAGGAAAAAAATTCATCCAATATTCAAATAAAGAAGGCTTTAGTGAATTTAAGTCTTAACAAGTGCTTCAACTGTTTCTAAGGGGAAATAAAAGCTGAAACTGTACTCAGACCAGGGGGGATTTAGAAAAAAGATGATTTTTTCCATGATTTTTAACATTTAAATTGGATTTTTTTCCTTATTTTTATCAAATTTATTTTAATAAAATGCTTTCGGAGTAAAAATATATCTAAAGGCAGTTTTCTATTTAAAATACATTAATAACTTAATTTATTCAGCATGAAATGGAGCTTAGTAATGTAGCGTGAGGCTGTATATTCTGCAATATTGGGGCTGTCAGTGAGTCAACAGCAGGTCAGAGGAGGAACTATTGCGGGACAGAAATGATAGCTGCTCTTTAAAAATTATGATTTAAGTCGAGTTGATTTAAATCATATCTATCCTTACTGAGACTAAATGGAATACTGGTTTTGAACGTTTGACATCAGACTGACAAGTAGCAGTTCTGATGGAGCTACACTCTTCCTTAAAACAAGTTGACAATCTAGGGTAGGTCTTGGATCACTATTCATACTATATTAATGTATCACACAAATTGCAAGGTGGGCCTTTATCAACTCTGGATCTGGTGATTCATAAACTAATAACCTCAAGGCTAAACTACTGCAATGTTTGGTAGCCCTTGAGGATGATCAGAATATTGCAAATGGCTGAGCGTGGTTGCACAATTTGTAGCCCCTAGAGGTACCCATTATCCTACTAATAAAGCAACATCTCACTGGTTGTTGTCTCAGTCCAATTCAAGTTGTGTTCATAATGGTGTATAAATGTACTGCTCAAAAAAAAAAATAAAGGGAACACTCAAATAACACATCCTAGATCTGAATGAATGAAATATTCTCATTGAATACTTCGTTCTGTACAAAGTTGAATGTGCAAAACAGCATGTAAAATTGATGTCAATCAGTGTTTCTTCCTAAGTAGACATTTTATTTTCACAGAAGTTTGACTTACTTGGAGTTATATTGTGTTGTTTAAGTGTTCCCTTTTTTTTGAGCAGTATATTTATATGCATATACCCAAGTCATCAATTCTATTGCAGAATTGATGACCCATACCATCAGCAACATACACTTTGGTCATCAATAGAACATTTTTTGAGGGTCCTCTCCCCCATATATTTGACAAAAACAATTAATTCGGAGAAATAATATGAAGGAAAATATTGGTTCTTTGGGGATAAATTGTTATGTTTGATCTAGCTTTCTTGTGTGTAAGGTCATATGACGACATATGTATGCCTGACAGTACCCATGGCATCCATGCATTTCCAAGAGCAGTGAAGGATGTGAGAAAAGGTTTAAATTAAGTAATTGTGAAACATTTCTATAAAGGGTGTACTCATGTAAGAAGGTTTTGGGTGTAACAGAAAGAGAACTGGATCCAGAAAAACGAGATGGTCCTGGATGTCCAGATTCACAGTAGTTTTGACAAGTCACCATTTTTACTCATTTTATTTCCAACACATTTATCAGTAAAGAAAACTGAATTAAAATGTTTTACCATCCTTTTAAAACAACAGTTAAATTAAAAAAAATCTCAAAATATTGGGCAGATATTAGAAAAGAACAGACCTAATTTAATTTTTGCGCTTCTAAAACACTTTGTTATTTTAGCTGCAGTGATAGACAAGACCCCTTTGATGAATTTTAAAGCAGAATAAATTATTAAATTGTTCATCATTGCCCCACTTAACATGCAAAACCAAAACAATTAATGAAAATTTGGAGTTAATAAAATTAATTTCAAAGAAGCAAGCTAAGTGATTGACTTACAGGATCAGCTGGTGCAATGTTAGAATCAAATTGGGTCAGAGTTTGTGAGCTGGAAGAGCGTTCACTAAATGTCTCCCACTGCTAAATAGACAGAGGAGAGACAAGATAAGAATAGAGTCACCCCTGGAGAAGATTTAGCATAGTTCAGAGGTTGTAATGGCAGTTGTTTTTCTTTTTTCTTTTGGGGTAGGGGTGGGGCAAAAGCCAAAATATACATTTCAACAGTTTTCCGATTCTGTCTTGCAAAATCTTTTAAATCAACGGGAAATACTCTACAGATTAAACAAATCAATTTGAAAGTGAAAGTCAGCATACTGATTGAGAAATTTGTAACAAAATCAAACTACAGAAAACAGAAGCTTTTAAGTCAGTGCTGCTATTGCTACCGATATGGAAGATTCCTTGTTGTTCTAGAATCTTCTGTTTTGTTTCATTTAAATAAACATTAATAATAAATTTTCTTTATGTTAAGATCAGAAATAAAATGTATCTTTATATTGGAAAAATAAAAGAATTACATGCAAATTGCCATTGCTATACCTGAAAACATTTCTAATGAAGTACATTTTACACATGAATTAAAGATGTTTGATAATTGAACAGTCCAAAGCATTCAATTATGTTTGATAATTAAATTCAAAGTATTCAATGCAAAAGGAAAGACTGCTTTAGCAATCATGACAGTAAGATCCAAGACATGCCCTGTTGAAATATATAACTGCCAAGACATTTTCCCCCCATGCATAAACTAAGATACAGGCAAAACAGAAATAATCAGGTTTCCAAGCAATGAAGGATTTGGTGTGAGATTCAATGCTCAAAGTTACTTTTTGGAAAGAAATGTTAATATCTCTGTTAGTGGAATGGTGAGTTAAATATTAGATGTATCATACATTTAAACAAATGGACTGAATAGGTTTTCCTAGCAAATCAGGAGCTGCTTTTGCTGCATGGTTGAGAGAACTTGGCTTATGATAAGGTTTGAACCTAGTTGGAGATATACAGTAGTTGCCTTTGGATAAACAAATTAAATCTAGCTGGGAGAGTGTACAAAGGAAAGTTAGCGTGGATAATATATGTGCATGTTGTTTGTCATTAGTTAGAACTCTAAAATCTAATATATCCTTATATGGAATTCTGAAGAATTTTAGAAATTGAAAAGAAATCCAGAGACAATAATGTAGAAATCTAATGTGCCATGTAGTGGCACATTTATATAGTATTAGGTATAATGGACAGAATTCAAAGATCCATGAGCAAATCTAACAGATAAAACTTTCAGATTTCTTCAGTAGCAAGTTTCTAAACTTAATCTAGCGTGTTTGAAAAGCAACCTGCAGTTTGCACAGAATCAGCGATTCAAGGTGTGAACTGTAAAATATTCTTGCATGAATTATATATTCAGATATTATCCAATATTGTTTGTTTGTTTATATATAGCATTTTTTGTATAATCTAAGATATTTATGGTAAGTAAAAAGCAGTTCAGTACTTCCCCCAACTCTTCCAGGATAAAATGAGCACCAAAACACTTTCTACTGACAAACAGAAAACGCTGAAATGATATTTGATATACTTCAAAGGTTTCAACTGCAGCTGGTGTAATCCTCCATAATTTCCATTATGTTTCATACTTCTATGATGATGCCAGCTTGCTGTTATTGCCCCACTCCTGTTATCAATTTAATATGCAAAGACCTTATGACATTTGACTATGAGCAATGCTGTCTTAGTCTTTTCACATTCCTTTAAGTTTCAGTTTGCTATCTACTCATTTCTGACATGTATTAATGGACTCCAATTCTACAAGATCATTTTCATGTTGATATACCCAATCCATTAAGAGTGAATTAATGCATTGAAAGCTGGGAATAATAAAAAAAAGAAGGTTCCTAGTTAGTTTTTTTACTGTTAATCTAACGCTAGTGATTTTAATATTCAATTTTATTTTAACTGTACTGCATTTTACAACTACTTTTCTGTATCTCTCTCTGTATTTCTATTTAATTATTGTAAGTCATCTAGAATGTTTACATACATAGAAAAGCAGGACATAGCTTTAACTGATAATTTTTTTTGAGATCAAGAGCCTGGAAGAAGCAATTTGTTCAGCTAGTAATGAAGTTTTTAGGGGATCTGCATAAACTGACAAATAGTATATTTATGGTTTTCTGAGCTGATTTTTAGAATCAGAACAGAACATTATGAGCTCAAAACAAGTCATTCTAAATATTTCAAATCTGGAACAATACCATTATGTTTTGGAAATTTTGATCTAGCTTGCTCCAAAACACACTGGCAATTCCCACTCTCTGTTATTAAAGGTTATGCATTATGTGGCAAGGCATTCAAATGTGCATTTCCTCAATCAAAAAAGAATGAAACCCAGAGGCAACACAATTCACTGTAGCCACTTCAAAATGGTGCCTGGTTCCGAGATGGCGTCACACAGCCTCCATAATACATAGGGACGCTCAGGAGTGGAATACAGAGGGCAAACTTAAATAATGACTTTTTAGTGAAGTAATTGGTAAAATAGTTATCAGCTTTCAATTTCCAGACCCTCAGAATGTTCTCTACTTAAATTAGTGCATCAATTTTCTCTATTCTTAAATTAGTGCATCGATTTTCATAGTGGTGACTGCTATTTGGCACTGAAACTATTTAGTTTGAGATACTACAGAAACTTGTAAATTGACCACTGCTTGGACTAGGAGATCCTTGTAATTTTGAATTATAATATAAATGGCCTACTATGGAAGCATATATACAAACATTAATGAGAATTGTTAGTGGCAAATAATTCTTGAAAAGACAAATATTTAGCACCACACTAATATACAGTGGTACCTCTACTTACAAACTAAATTAGTTCCAAGATCAGCTTAAGTAGAAAAGTTTGTAAGAAGAAATTTTTCCCATAGGAATCAATGTAAAAGCAAATAATGTGTGCAATTGGGGAAACTACAGGGAGGGTGGAGGCCCTGTTTCCTCCCAGGAGATTCCTAGAGAGGCCCCATGGAGGCTTGTCCCCGCCTTTTCCGGTTACAGTTTCAGAGGCTCGGGATTGTAAGTGGAAAATGGTTCTTGAAAAGAGGCAAAAAAATATTGAACACCCGGTTCTTATCTAGAAAAGTTCGTAAGTAGAGGTGTTTGCAGGTAGTGATACCACTGTATTTTGCAATGTAAGCATTGCTCAAACTATTGAATGTTCTAAACAATGTCTGTCTTCCATTTCATTCAGATACTTTCAGCGTCTAGAAGAATTTCAGAAAATTCAGAATTTAATTAAATTCAGAAATTTCATTTGAGATATACAACTTCCAGGGATTAAATGAAGAAAGCTCCACTAAAATCCGGGGCTAATGACTGCAGTTGAATGAAGGGCTGGTTAAAGAGACTAGATCTTCATAATTTTTCTCTGGAGAAGTATGGACAAGTTCTCCATCAAGTTGCTCCTCATGAAGAGACTGCTAGATAGAAGTGTCCAATGGGTTTGGAGTTCTGAGGGATGGGGGCTAGCCAGCTTGCTCAAACTTCGTTTGGCACCTTTGAAAGACATTGAGTTTGCATACTTCTTTTCCAATCACTTTTAAAAATTATTTAATTGCTCTTCAGCTACTAGGAAACTTTGGATTGACAGATTAATTTACAGCAACAGATAAGTTTCCTAAAGATTTAAATAAACTTTTTAAGAACTTTAAAAAAACAGCAAAAAGGTGATTAGAATTTTTATTTTGGAATGTTATAGTCTAGATTTGAAATATAATTTTGAAATTAATTATAAGAATCCTTGCCATGAGGAAATGCTTAATTCTTCTTTTTAAAAAAACATAATAAATGGGACTTTAAAGGTTGGATACTAAGATTACAACTAAAGGGGAAGAACACTTGATTTACCAATACAGAATGAAGCAAAATATTTTAAGACTGGACACACTTGACTAAAAGTTAGGGTTAGGCTAGAGTGGACCTATACATTAATTTAGTGGACCTATAAATTAATAACAGTGGACCTATAAATTAATTTCAACAAGGTCTGGCCTGTACTTAAAATGGAAGAAAAACAACTTTTATCTGACAAGATTGAGACTGATGTGAAAGTGGATTTTAAAAAGATAGGCTGCAACAATGATATGTTAAAAGATGATACAATAGATTCAGTGGATGTCTTAATAATTAAAAGGAACATACAATTAGCAAACCAAGAAAGTGATCTGGACAATGTTCCTAACAAAAGAAGCTTATTAAAACTTTTGGGACAAGTGACAGAAAAAAACAAAAGAAATCAAGTTCTAGCACATGATTTAAAGGGATTAAAGATCAGGATTGTTAAAAGTAAAAAGAAGGAATATAAAGTTTGTTTGTTTATTTAATTTTGTTCAAAGTTGGTTTATTTGACTACGGTTAAAATAGATATATTATTATCTCTGGTAACCTTTTATAGACTTTTACTAATCAGGACTGAATGATGAGATTCTAAAAATTTGTTTATAGATAAAGAAATGAGACATGGGAATAAGAGATCATTTGTATTTTGAGAGAACAGACTGTTTACATTTATGATGAAGAGGTAAGGTGTTTCTTTATTTTCCTTTTTCCTTACATTTTTTTCTCTTTTCTATTTTTATGCACCTTCTATATTTTAGTTTCTATTAGTTTTATTGTTGCAATTGTACTTTTTAATAAAATTACTATAAAAACCATATTTTTTTAAAATGAGCCTTCACATTAACCAAAAAATTGTTTTTCAATTCCCAGTCAATGGCCAGACTGATTTAAATAGAATCCTTATTGTACTGGATGGAGGCAAAAAGACTTTGCATGTGCTTTCTGGTCTAAGTCAGAAGGGGAGTAGAACCTAGTCAATTTAAATAATCCCAGAAAGCTAAGAAGGACTGGACCATGACTAGCATTTGGATGGGGAACTACCAGAAAGTTTCTAAGATTGTAGATTAGAGATTTAGATTAGGGAAATAAAGAAGGAGGACAAAAAAATTATGGCAAATCACATCCATGCTTTTGCCAAGTCACTAGGAGTCCATGTCATCTCAAGGGGGACTTTATCTTTTACTGTGATCTTAAAAGCAAAAAATGAACTGAATCACTCCAAAAGGTAGCCCTCTCTACCTTATAGACAGTGGAAATCATCCTCAAGCAATTAGCAAAGGACCTATGCAGGATTTGGGACACAAATTACTGACGTACAGAATAACTTTTGTTTTACAGACCAGGGAAAGAAAAAGAAAAGTGAGCTTTTGTGTACAACCCCAATATATTCTCCAGTTATCATGACAAGAATGAAGGCTATCCACAGCCAACGCTAAACTTAACTCCCAACTTTAGAATGCAATCCAATCCGTATTGTGCTATACATTCATTCTTTAAAGTAGGAACTTCTAAGGAAATAAGGTATATTTTGCTAACCTCGCTGCTTTGATTCAGTTCAGGCCACGTTTGATTAAGTGATGGCATTGATGGCGATTTGCTTGGCGGTGCCTCTGCTGGGGAACTTGCAAAACCTACCTCAGCAGTTTGATCCCCCGCTTCTGAAACAGGAACCACTATAAAAGCCAAAACATAACATTGTAGCAACGTTGTTAAAACTGTGTGCTAATAGTTTGTTGCAATTTCATAATCAAGATATGGAAGCATGTTCGTAATGTATGTTATTTATGAACATTTGTCAACTAGTTTCGGAGATTCCCATTATACAGAGATCTGTACTATATTTACTTTATTTCTCCAGCATGTTGTAGTACACTTAGCTCAATTATACATTCTGTAGAAAGGATTCCCCATGGGATATTTGGAAAGTCACAGTGTTTGTGGACAGTTGTCATTAATCCTGCTCTCTGCCCCACTATACAGTGATACCTTGTCTTACAAACTTAATTGGTTCCGGGACGAGGTTCTTAAGGTGAAAAGTTTGTAAGATGAAACAATGTTTCCCATAGGAATCAATGGAAAAACAATTAATGCGTGCAAGCCCAAAATTCACCCCTTTTGCCAGCCGAAGCACCCATTTTTGCACTGCTGGGATTCCCTGAGGCTCCCCTCCATGGGAAACCCCACCTCCGGACTTCTGTGTTTTTGCGATGCTGAAGGGGAATCCCAGTACCGCAAAAACGAGTGCTTCGCTGGCAATGGAAGTCCGGAGGTGGGGTTTCCCAACGAAGGGAGCATCAGTGAAATCGCAGCATCGCAAAAACACTGAAGTCCTCAAAACCCACCTCTGGACCTCTGTGTTTTTGCGATGTTACGATTTCACTGATGCTCCCTTCACTGGGAAACCCCACCTCCGGACTTCCGTTGCCAGCGAAGCGCTCGTTTTTGGCTGCTGGGATTCCCCTGCTGGGATTCCCCTGGAGCATCACAAAAACATGGAAGTCTGGGGGTGGGGTTTCCCATGGAGGGGAGCCTCAGGGGAATCCCAGCAGTGCAAAAACGGGTGCTTCGCTGGCAATGGAAGTCCGGAAGGGGGGGTAGCCCAGTGGCGGCGGTGGGTTTGTAAGGTGAAAATAGTTTGTAAGAAGAGGCAAACAAATCTTAAACGCCGGGTTTGTATCTTGAAGTTTGTATGACGAGGCGTTTGTAAGACGAGGTATCACTGTATTTACTTTATTTCTGTACTATATTTACTTTATTTCTCCAGCATGTTGTAGTATACCTAGGTCAATTATACATTCTGTAGAACGGATTCCCCATGGGATATTTGGAAAGTCACAGTGTTTGTGGACAGTTGTAATTAATTCAGCTGTCTGCCCCACTACATTAAAAAAGTTTTTCATTGCAAACCAAAGTATCACTGACCACATAGATTCTATTCCCATTAATGACTCTAGGCCCTATGGAAATTCTGAGAAAATGTAATAATAGTTAAGTAGCCCATTGTTTTATTTTGAATTATACTATATAGTGTAGGACAGGGGTATCAAACTCGTGGACTGGATGTCTCATGCACTAGCCACCCCCACTTTAGCGAAGGGGAAAATAAGTCACGCTATGTCATATGATGCCCTGACGCCACATGTTTAACACCCCGGTCTAGGAAAATAGATAATAGAAACTAGTAGCAAGTGTATTTGGGCTAGAAAGAATGTTTCAATTATTCTGCATACTGTATATGATATTATAATTATTTGTACATTTTTTCTGCTATTTCCCCTCACTTGTTTTGATATATGTGGGCATTGCCCTTGTTGTCTATTTCCTAGCATGATCAATTTACCTGCCATAAAGTAGCAATTTTGTTTTGTCAGCTCTGTACTTAAATTCTTGAACAGGCTATTTTTCTTTCAGTCTTATCAGTTTGCCTTCCTGTAAAAATTATGCTTTATGATTGGTTACATCAAAATCAGAGATATGTCCACTAGCCTGAAAATGCCGGACACTCTGGTAGAAGAGGGAAGTAACCAGAAAAGCTAGAAAGTTCTTATATGCTTTGAATTCAACCTATTTCATATAAGTATAGCAGAAATTTCAGAATGATAAGGCAAAATACTTAATATTTTCCTTTTTCAAAAGTTTTTCTTATAGTTTAATTTTTATACATTCCACATGCTACGAACAAAGAATAGTTTCTTTGAATAACAAAACATTAGCAACTTTCTAGTTTCATATATTTGATGGCTACCAAATATGAGAACAATCATAGGGTGACTTTACTGGCCAGGATTTAGAAATTTCTATGAGATTGCAAGAACTTTTGCAAAGATAGAGTAAGTGCAAAATTTCTGTTTTATCAATAGTCTCTTATGGAAATCTCTACCAGAAGTTCTCCTTAAAGCTAGTCTTTGGCCACATATTACATTATACAGAAAAAAACCAGACTGTTTGATTAGCTTCTTCATGACGTTAGGTGTGTTTATTCAAAATATCATTAAAACACAATGTATCCCGCCCCGGGTCCTTGGAGAGGGTGGGATACAAATCCAATAAAATAAATATTTCCTGGCTGTAAGGAGGTTGCTAGGTTGGGGTATCATGCACATTGCTTTGTTAGTACGTAATACAAACTAGCCTCTTTATTTTTATATTTTAAATTGTTTGATTACATTGTAACACAAGTGAAATTTATTTTTATCTCCAATAAGCAGACACCTAGCATTACAAAGATCTAAAAAACACTGTGAAGCGGGCCGAATAATAGTTTTCCACAAAACAAAAATTTAAAGGACTTTTCACAGTAAGACAAACATCTAATGTGAACTCTTCGTTTCCCTCATCATATTAGTTACTGAACACAAATATAATTTACATAATAGAGAATAAGAGACTAGCTGGAAATATAAAGTTTAGCCACCTGGAATCATTGACAAGTGGGCAACCTTAGAGAAAGCAATAACAATTAATTGAAAGTTGAATAAAAGACATTTTATCTTCTGTAATAGGAATGCTTGAGTAAATACAAGTAGAATCAACTTACATTTCTGATAAACTGTTTTAGTTTACATACATATGGACAGATGCTTCTGCCTCAAAAATAAAATCAGTTTTATAAAGACACACACAAAAGAACGAAATAGATTAGATTAGATTTATTGGATTTATATGCCGCCCCTCTAAACAATTGCAATGCATATGCAGTACGGTTTACGTTACACATCTTAGCAACTAATTTGGAGAGGAAAGAAATTACCTGCTGAGTCCTCCAAATCAATCAACTTGGGCATTAAACTTTCAGGTAGCTTTTCCGGCAAGTCATAACCATTCTTCCTAGCAACCACTAGATGGAAAGCAGCACAGAACTCATCCAGTGTTAATGCACCATCTTTATCAAAATCTGACAGCTCCCTGAAATGAAATTATTTAACTTTATTGTACTTAAAAAAAAACACTTTTGTGTATTTTCAAATATTGAAGTACGTATTTCAAATTGAAAAAAAAGTCATTTGAAGAAGTTCTTCCAAATGCAAGATTATTTTTCCAAGGTAAACATTAGCCTTTCATAGTCTGACATATTGTACTTAAAACACAAGTAATTGAATCCTGAGAATCCATTACTTCATTGAATGCTCCTATTCGATGAAGAACAATAACCAATTAAAAAAAACAAATTTCCCCCATATTATTTAAAAATTAGGGCTTGAAAAATTTCTCCAAAGAGTTATAAGAGTTATAAGGTCAGCCCTCTCCTCCAAGAGTAAATCTCAGATCAAGGGGGTTTTGTTGGCAACCAACCTGGCATTGAGTAGCAACAGCCTATATAAAGCCCTATATGGCTCAGGGCCAGACTATTTACGGGACCACCTCTTGCCACATACCTTCCAGAGACCAATAAAAGCACACAGAGTTGGCCTCCTTCGGGTCCCGTCGATGAAGCAATGCAGGTTGGTGGGATCATGGGGGAGGGCCTTCTCTCTGGCTGCCCCGGCTCTATGGGACCAACTACTTCCATAAGGCCACAAAGACCTGGCTTTGCCGGCAGGCCTGGGGGGCCATGAACTAACAACTGAAAAGGCCACACTGTATGTATGGTATGCATGTATGTGATTGTGACTGGTTTATAATTAATGGGTTTCTTTTTAATACGGGGTTTTAAAGATTTAGATTATATTCGACTTCTTTTTATTGTATCTACAGTGGTACCTCGGTTCTCGAATGCCTTGGTTGTCGTACATTTCGGATACCAAACAAAATTTTCAGTAAAAATTTCCTTCGGTATCCGAACAAAAATTCGGATACTGAACAGCCACAGAAAATTTTGTTATTTATCTGAAATGTTACTGCCGGGGGCGGCTGCAATCCTGGCAGCTTCGGGGGGCTCCTTTCCTCAATGCTTCGTCTTGTTACCTGTAGCAGCTGCACCAACTTTTTCCTTCCCAGCGGTGGCAACGGCGATGGCTTCCCTTTGAGGAGCAACAGTGCCTGGAACGTCACGTGATGAAGGAAGCCGTCGGAGCCATCTCAGCAGTTGCCGCCGCTCCAGCAGCTTCCCTTCATTACGTGACGTTCCCGGCGCTGTTGCTACTCGAAGGGAAGCCGCCGCTGTGAAGGAGAAAGTTGGTGCAGCTGCCTACAGGTAACAAGACAAAGCACTGAAGAAAGGAGCCCCCCGAAGCTGCCGGGATTGCCTCCACCTCCACCCTTCCTGCAGCTTGGAGCGCTTATAGAGCTCCTCAGATTTTTTATCCCATAGGAAATAAAGAAAATAGATTTAATTGGTTCCCAGCGAGTCAACAGGGGCTGGGAACCAATTAAATCCATTTCCATTATTTCCTATGGGATAAATTAATTCGGTACTTGATCAAATCGATTCTCGACCACACTTCTGGAACGAATTGTGGTCGAGAACCGAGGTACCACTGTATTTGTATTTCTATTTGTATTATTACTGTAAGCCACCCTGAGTCCTTCGGGATTGGGCGGCTTAGAAGTTGAATGAATGAATGAATGAATGAATGAATGAATGAATGAATGAATGAATGAATGAATAAATAAATAAATAATTCTTATAGGTACTCTACACATAGAGGTGATGCAGGTAAGTTATTAGGAAAAGCAAACTGTCAAAAATAATTTTCCACGCCTCTTTGCCAAAAGGAATTTGTAGAGGTACTGGTTGACCTACAACCACAACTGGGCCCCAAATTTATGTAGTTAAATGAAACATTTGTTAAGTGAGTTTTGTCCCATTTTATGACATTTCTTGCCCCAGTTGTTAAACGACTCACTTGGTAAGTCAGTAACCCGGTTGTTAAGTGAATCTGTTTTCCCCATTGACTTTACTTGTCAGAAGGTCGCAAAAGGGAATCACACATGATCCCAGAGTATGACAACTGTCATAAATATGAATTAGTTGCCAAGCATCTGAATTCTGATCATATGACCAGAAGTTATAACTGTGAAAAAGTCATAAGTCACTTTTTTCAGTGCCATTGTAACTTTGAGTGGTCATTAAACAAACTATTATAAGTTGAGGACTAACTGTAATGTATCAGAAACCCATCTATTCACACAATATTAACTCAGAATCAAAGCTGTTTCTGCATTCAGTACTGTGGAAACCTTGAAGAGAACCCTAATTTTCTGTTCAATTAAATTTGTACAACTATTTCTTTAAAAATGTGAAGGGATGGAACATCTTATCCAATGAATTGTTAGTTGCGGTTTCACTTAGCAACTGCTTTGCTTAACAATGAAATATAGTCAATTCCAGTTACTGTCACTAAATGAGACTACCTGTAATTTGCATATTAGTATACAGTTTTGTTTGTTTCCTTGGTAATTACAACAAAATTTAATGTGAGATCACATCAAATGGAAACTTATTCCTCAATTGTAATGTAAATATGATTAAGCTTCTAAATTACACTTATTTTTAAGACAATGTAAATTGTAAATGCAATGTACTGTAAATGCTAGCATTGGTTACTAGACATTTTATTACAGTATCAAATAATTTGGGCTCTTAGAACAATGAATTTAAATAAGTAAACTTTTAACTTACCAGATGTGTGAAAGTTCAAGAATAGGAAGCTTTGATTTTGTGAAAAATTCTTTAGCTGCAGAACCTAAAAATATTAAATTTATTTATTTATTTGTAAAATGTTTTGGCTACCCATCTTACCCAGAGTAATAATGTTTGACTTTCAAACTAGAATTACAACCTTCACTGTAAATTTAGTATACGCGTATCTATGACACAAAAGCTAGTGAGTTTTTAAAGATACACTAGGCTGGGGGCTGGGAGCATAATGACTTCAAAAATGCAAATGTAAGAAATTATTACAAAACATTAAAGCTAAGAACTTCAGAAAATGGCTTATATAATATTTAATAGGCTTTGTTATGAATAAAGAATTCTACTAACAGAAGGATCTCTGATCTAGCAGAAATTAATACTAAAAGCTGCATGGAAATTTCTTTCCCCACAATCTCATTCCCTGGCTTAGCTTTCTTAAAGGTGCAGAAGAAAATAAAGAACTCTTTTAATAACATCTTTAGTTACTACCTGCCAGGAATCTCCTTACTAAAATTTGAACATTTTGAAAAAACCAGTCTAATATTAGATAATTATACAATTATTCCTTGTATCATATGATGCTTACCTGGAATATATCCATTCAGATCAGGCTGAATAGTTTTAAACTGATTTACATAATATTGCCTTTGTTCATCTGTTATTTTCCAAGGATCATCATAAGTACTCGACTGCCTACGAATTTCATTTGTTGTTGCAGCTGATGCTACAGTTCGTACTGTGGTCTGGTCCTGCAATAAAATATTTGTCTTCAGCATTTTCTAGCTTCATTGACAATCTTCTGTATTTATTTGCCTCGAAAAAGGAAACAATTGTAGACTTCTGACTAGTGCTAGCTGAGTAGACCCATAATTTTTCTCACCAATATTTAAAGGGTCCTTATGACTCTGAGCTCAGCCACCTACTCGCTGGATCCATGGCCCTCCTGTCTAACACTGCCAGCTGTGGTGACACAGTGGTTAGAATGCAATATTGCAATCTAATTCTCCCAATTGCCAGGAATTTGATTATCACTGACTCAAGGTTGACTCAGCCTTCCATCCTTCTGAGGTAAAATGAGGATCCAAATTATTAGGGGCAACATGCTAACTCTGTAAACCGGTAAGAGAGGACTGCAAAGCACTGTGAAGGGGTATATAAGTCTAAGTAGTTTTGCTGTCTTGTGGGAGAGCTCTTGTGGCAAAGAATTATTCCTTGAAAAAGAGGGCCTGGTCCTTCCCTAAGAAGCCACTACAGCAGTGATTGCGAATCTTTTTTCCCTCAGGTGCCGAAAGCATGTGTGCGCGCATGCTATTGTTTATGTGTGAGTACCCACACCCATAATTCAATTTCACCTGGGGAGGGTGAAAACAGTCTCCCTCATCCCCTGGAGGGTCTCTGGAGGCCAGAAATGGGCCATTTATGTTTGGTGTTGTTTGGTTTTAAATGATAGGGTTTTATATGTCTTTTTCTCTTTTAATATTAGATTTGTTCCACTGTAACATTGTTTTATTATTGTTATGAGCCGCCCCGAGTCTTTGGAGAGAGGCAGCATACAAATCTAATAAATAATAATAATAATAATTATTATTATTATTATAATTATTATTATTATTATTTTCCCATCTTCTGGTGGGCCTGGTAGGTCCGTTTTTCGCCCTCCTCAGGCTCCAGAGGTGTCACTAGAATCTGGGGAGGACACCTTCCCCATCCCCCAAGTGGCCATCCAGGAGCCGAAAACGCCCTCCCAGAGCCTCTATGCAAGCCGAAAATCAGCTGACCAGCACGCACATGTACATTGGAGCTTAGCTAGGGCAACAGCTTGCATGCCGGCAGATATGGCTCCACATACCATCTGTGGCACTGCATAGGTTCGCCATCACTGCACTACTGGATCACATCATACTGGACAACTAATCTCCCCACTTTTTAATTCAGGATTCAAGCCTTGGTAGGGGATGGCATTGCTTGTGCTTTTGGACAATCTCTGGCAGCAGTAGGATGAAGGTTGTGAAACCATCCTTACTCTATTGGACCTGGCAACAACATAGTATCTTTGTAGGATAGTCGGTAATGGGATAGAAGAGATCAGCCCCTATCCTGGTACACTCTTCCCCTATTCAACATCAACATGACGCCAGTGGGTGACACCTTGTGTCACCATGGAATATGGTATCTTCAAAATATTAAGGATACCCATATACACTTTTCTGCCCCTAGTGACTTAACCAATGCAGCTGATATCTTATTCTAGTAACTAGAGACTACGGGAGCCTAAATGAGGAACACAAAACTTCAACTGAATCCTGATAGGATTAAGTGATACTGGGTTTTGGGGCCCTATGGCTCTTATTTATTTATTATTATTTATTAGATTTGTATGCCGCCCCTCTCCGCAGACTCGGGGCGGCTCTAATACTATGCCAGTGATCTTTTTTGGCTTGGGTGCCAAAAGGGTGCATGTGAACATCCATAATGCAACGCCCTATGGAGGCGCGCCCTCCCGCACTGCTACCCCGCAAATGTACACAGGCTTCACTGAAGCTTCTGGATTTCCAGTAGACCTGTTGGGCCTCCTGAAGTCTGGGGATGGTGATAAATGGCCCAACAGGCCAACTGGAAATTCAGAAATGAAAGAAAGTGGAGTTGCCTTACTATTAGATAGATAGTTGCAACCAGGCCTTGCACACCTCGGCCCATTTCATCGGGAATCTTTCTTGAAGGCCTGTGTAGCTCATAACAGAGCTCCATATCGATCTAGAGCTCTGTTATCAGCTGTGGAGGCCTTTCCTAAAGGCCTTTCCTGAAGGCCTCTCTAGCCGACAACAGAGCTCCAGATTGAACCAGAGCTCTGTTATTGGCTGAAGAGCCCTCCAGAAAAGGCCTGTGTAGCTCATAACAGAGCTCCAGATCGATCCAGAGCTCTGTTATCAGCTGCGGGGGCCTTTCCTAAAGGCCTCTCTAGCCGACAAAAGAGCTCCAGATCAATCTGGAGCTCTGTTATTGACTGAAGAGCCCTTCAGAAAAGGCCTCTGTAGCTGGTAACAGAGCTCTGGATCGATCCAGAGCTTTGTTATCAGCTACACAGGCCTTCAGGAAAGCCTTCCCAGCTGCAGAAGAAATGGGGCCAGGTGTGCGAGGCTTGGCTACAGCTGTCCAAAGCCGAAGAAGTTCCTGAAGACCTCTGACATTGAAAAGGAAGCTGAGGGTGAGCACACAAGTGAACAGCTCGTTGGCCTGTTTTTGCCATGGGAAGAGCAAAAACGGCTGAAAAAGCTGAAAATCAGCTGGCCAACACACACATCCACATTGGAGCTAGCATAGGGCAGCACCTCACATGCCCTCAGATATGGCTCTGTGTGCCACCTGTGGCATGCGTGCCATAGGTTCACCATCACCGTACTATGCCGTCATTGGTACTTGGGTGCAGTGTTCCAAACAGATTTAGTGCACAATTTGCAGATCCTTCTATGTTTGTGACTCCTGCTCAAAGAACAGGTGTCAATCAAAAATAGGAGGGTTTTTGCGCAGCTTTGTGTTATGCACCTACAGTGCCCCTATCTGGATCGGGAGACTTTGGTCAAGGATGCCCTAGTCATCTCTCAAATAGACTACTTTTAATACGCTTTACATGTGATTGCCTTTGAAGAGTATTTGGAAGGTATGGCAGGGTGCAAAATGCAAAGGCGTTGATCATGTGTTGCCCAAAAACAGTACACATTACACCTCTGCTCTGTGAGTTGCACTGATTTCCAGTTTACTTCTGGATCCCATTTAAGGTCCAGGCTTTGACATTTAAAATCCTCTATGGCATGGGATTGGGTTTATGGGACCAACTCCATGCAATTACATCTGTCCACTGCATCGGGAAATATGCTGCAGGTCCAATCTATGAAAGAGCTTCATCTGGCAAGTGATGGTCTTATTTGCCATGGTACACACCCTCTGGAACATCATCTCCACTGAGATGAGATTGGTCCCATCCTTGACATCTTTCTGGAAGTCTCTTAAAGCACAACTGGCTGGATCAGCAGGCTTGGAGATCTCAATGAAATGATGGCTTGATGAAATGGCTGCGTTGTTTTTAACATCAATGCTCTCTGTTATTTTATTATTATTGATGTCTTTTATTTGCCGTTTTAATATTTGCATGTTATAATTGCTTTTACCGTAAGCCACTTACAGTCCCTCTACTCTTGAGATGGGCAGATATATGTGACACATAAATAAATAATATGAAATGACAACAGCCATATAAGCAACATAATGTTATGAAAAGTGTGCACAGAAGAGTTTAAAAAAATTAATAAATAAAAAAAGCTGACAGCTGGTTTTACAAATGAGTTTTAAAATTAAGATTCCTTGACAAGAATCTTCAGTGATACCTGCCCAATGCCAGATTACAATCTGAGAAAATAAGAATGAATTAGAGCTTAGTCTTTAAAAGACATGTGAAGACACAGCACAAATCTTTAGCAGCAATATGAAAATGGCTTGACGTTATTTGGAATGAAGCAAATAAAATAATACTAATAAAATGTCACACCTGGACAGAAGCAGGATGCATGGTTAAAATAGTACTGGTTGGTGTATTATCTGCAAAACTGACCCAATTTTCTTGATGTGGTGGAGGTGAATGGCCAGACCACACTGGATCACCGGAATTACAGGAGCCTAAAAATCAGAATGCATGTCAGTTTCAAAATCATTATAAAAGTCTATTCAAGAAATGTCTGTCTTGAAACACTTTTAAGAAGTTAGCTGAAACAGTGGTTAGCTCAAGGCTAATAATATAGATTCAAATGAAATTTAAGTTCAAGCCACACACTCTTTTAAAGTCTGCATTCTTGATGTCCTAATTCATACACCGATTTCAAAATAATTCTCTCAGTAACCTACTAATTGTGTTAACCATTATTACTACAAAGATTGCTTAGCAAGGCTTGGTTTCCTAATCTGTCAATCAGACATGTTATAATTTGCAGTTTTCTAGCAGAACAAATTTGAATGTAACAAATTGGGCATCCACAAATCTGAATGTGTAGCAAGAGCAATGAATGAGCTTAAGACTTATATCTAATAAACTTTAATACACAACGATATATTGCCAGAGATACTTTCTGTAATAAATATCACCTTCCCCCAGGCTTTTTTATATCTTATGTTTGGTATATATGTGTTGTTTGGTTTTAAATATGATAGGGTTTTATATGCTTCTTTTTAATATTAGATTTGTTTCGCTGTAATATTGTTTTTATTATTGTTGTGAGCCGCCCCGAGTCTTCGGAGAGGGGCGGCATACAAATCTTAGCTATTATTATTATTATTATTATTATTATTATTATTATTATTATTATTATCATCATCATCATCATCATCATCATCATCATCCAAACCATGGTTGAAATGGGTGAGTCTTTTGCTTTTAACTAGATAAGAGACTTTTGAGCTCCTTTTGATGACACACTGTTGGGGGTTTCCTAGTTCAGCAGAATTCTCTGGTCAACTATGAAACCTCAAATTAAAATTTTAATTTCCGAAAGACAAGTAGCTACAATGGCAGAAGCATTACAAACCTGGGTTTCAAGAAATGTGTTCCCATATTCACCCAAAAGCCGTATCAGTTTGCACTGATTGTTCCACTATGCCTAAAATGAATTAACTAACCTGGCCCCACTCTCCTGCAAAATAAGGAGCAAATGACATCCATTTTCAAGATCTCAATTTACCCATCTGAATCCCATCTTATTTGAAACAAGGTATGAGGACATACTCATATGGACTTAAAAAATGTTACAACTGCAAATTGAACTAGGTTGACATATAGAAACATAGAAGACTGACGGCAGAAAAAGACCTCATGATCCATCTAGTCTGCCCTTATACTATTTCCTGTATTTTATCTTAGGATGGATATATGTTTATCCCAGGCATGTTTAAATTCAGTTACTGTGGATTTACCAACCACGTCTGCTGGACGTTTGTTCCAAGGATCTACTACTCTTTCAGTAAAATAATATTTTCTCATGTTGCTTTTGATCTTTCCCCCAACTAACTTCAGATTGTGTCCCCTTGTTCTTGTGTTCCCTTTCCTATTAAAAACACTTCCCTCCTGAAACTTATTTAACCCTTTAACATATTTAAATATTTCGATCATGTCCCCCCCTTTTCCTTCTGTCCTCTAGACTATACAGATTGAGTTTATTAAATCTTTCCTGGTAGGTTTTATGCTTAAGGCCTTCCACCATTCTTGTAGCCCATCTTTGGACCCGTTCAATTTTGTCAATATCTTTTTGTAGGTGAGGTCTCCAGAACTGAACAGAGTATTCCAAATGTGGTCTCACCAGCACTCTATCTAGTGCTGGAATGGCTAATTGTGCGCAGCTCTGCAGTTATGGAGCACAAGTGCAGGATCGAGTGCAATTTTGCTTCCTGCACTTGTGCAGCTAGCAAAATCTCGCACAGGGACAGGAGTGCGGGCCCGTTTTGTTGAGGTTTTTTGCTTCCCCGCTGTGCACAATTAGCTGTTCCGGCAGTAGCCCAACAGTAGCTTTTATCCATGCAATGTAATAAACCCTAAATATGAGTTCATACTATTCCTATGTTTACATTACATATTATGCCCAAACACATAAAGTATATTGTGCTTAACATGAAGTATATTGTGCTTAACATGTTTATTTTCACACAAACGTACTAAGATAGTATTTGTGCTCCCACCACAAATTAGTCAACTTTTCAATTCAGATGTTGCAAAATTGAAATTAGAGATAATTCTTGACTTATGATTGTAACTGAGCCCAAAATTACAATTGTAAATCACTGCAGTTGTTAAGCAGGTTACCTCATGACTGCATTCAATTTTATTACCTTTTGGTATAATTATTTAGTGAACACCACAGTCATTACACAAATCCATTTTATCCAATGGGTTTTTATTTTTTATTTTTTTTGCTGGAAACTAGAACTAAACACTGAAAACTGGCAAAAAATAATAATAATGAAAAATTGTTGCCATGAGACTGCAGGATGCTGCAAACAGTCATAAAAGTTATCTAGTTGCCAAGCACCCAAAATGTAATCACAGGTCGGTGGGAGTTTGTGAGCAGCCATCATACATCAAAATCAGGTCATATGTAGCTTTAGAAGGTAGGAATAAAGATATCCACTGCTCTAAACTATATGAAAATGGAAAGGTATAAATATCAATGAATGAACTGTAATTACTTCATAATTACTGAAGAAGAATATATCAGCTTAATTATATTCATTTAGGGCTCTATCAAATTAGGGATTTCACACTATTTACATTCCTGGAACCATTCAACTCCCTACTCATTTGTCAATATACTGTATTTTTAGGATTATAAGATGTACCGGTGTATAAGATTGATTTATTGATTGATTGATTGATTTATTAGATTTGTATGCCGCCCCTTTCCGTGGACTCGGGGCGGCTCACAACACACTAAAACAATTCATAACAAATCTAATAATATACAATTTAAAATTTAAAATAGTTAAAAAACCTCATTTTTAAGCAGACATACCTACAAACATACCATACATAAATTATATAGGCCCGGGGGAGATGTTTCAATTCCCCCATGCCTGACAACAAAGGTGGGTTTTGAGAAGCTTACGAAAGGCAAGGAGGGTAGGGGCAGTTCTAATCTCTGGGGGGAGCTGGTTCCAGAGAGTCGGGGCCGCCACAGAGAAGGCTCTTCCCCTGGGGCCTGCCAACCGACATTGTTTAGTTGACGGGACCCGGAGAAGGCCGACTCTGTTGGACCTAATCGGTCGCTGCACCAAGCTTTCAAAAAAGTACCATATTTTTTGGAGTATGAGACACACTTTTTCCTTTGAGGTCCGTTTTTCACCACCCACCGGCTTCAGATGCTTTCCTGAAGCCTGGGGAGGGCAACAACGGCTTCCTCCTGCCCTCCATAAGGTCGAAAACCAGCTGTCCAGCACATTGGAGCTGACATAGGGCAACGTCTCACGCGAGCTCAGATTTGGCGCCGCGTGGCACCTGTGGCACACCTGCCATAGGTTCGCCATCACAGCTCTAGAGTGTCAAATGGGATGATCTTGAGTTTCCTTCACACTATATCACAGGCTAAGTTTGTGTCTCTCCAATGGCTGCTGTGTATTTTTTGGAAGATAATTTCTACACTTTTCCATCTCTCTCTCTCTCTCTCTCACACACACACACACACACACACACACACACACTCACAATTTCATGGCATCTAATTGCAATGGAGTTAGCAAGCTTTTCCCTAATGGAAAGAAGGGAAAAATCAAAATCTAGACTTTATCTAGTTGTGTGCGGCCGTATAGTGGTTTTATGAAGTAGTTCTGTACGTGCCGTCACATAACAATTGAGAAGTTAACATAGGGAACTGTAGTAGTATACTATAGTAGTATAGTGTTTGACTCTTAAAAGGGAAATGAATGGTAACAGGATGGTAGAAATGTGGAATTCAGAGATAAATGTGAGTATGTGTATCTTTTCTTTATTAATTTAGATCATATTCAACATGAAAAGCGGGCATAATTACCTTTTATGAGAGGGAGGGGGAAGAGAGAGAAAGGAGGGAAAGGGGGAGGGAGAGTGTGTGTGTGTGTTTTTCCCTTGAAAGCACAATATGACATGTCTGTGTCTATGGGGATACCAAAATAGGCTGGTTGAAATAAGATTTCAGAATTCATAGCTAACCTAGATGAGTTTCCCTTGAGTCAAAATCCAACTTCTTTGATGAAAACACAGGTTTCTTGGGAACTGTATGAAATACTTAGGTAGATTAATACACTATTGTTTGCCATCTGGAATGTTCTCTGATGTCAACTTCTACTTTACACACACACACACACACACACACATAAACTTCAGAGTAAGTGAAAGATTAACACTCTTTTTTGCTAACCTAGCAAGACTTTAATAGCAATATTATTTACACTTAAAGAGATGTTGGAATGGAAATTTGACACGAACATTGTCCCAGATTAAGATCTTGCTAAAATATTAATTCTTGTAGTCTGCTCAACAGTTTGTTTAAAAATACAGTATATATTTTGGCACAGAAAGGATGTCAATCCTCTTTAGAATACATCCAGGAAAACTCCCAAAAGCTCTGAAAAATCCTCTATATCTCTTGAATGTACGGCTAACCTATTTAAAGTTCTTCTAATTCTCTGTGGTCAAGTGAAAGAGAGGCAAGAATTGGAGAGACTGCATTTTCTAATCTTTATATAGTTAGTCCTTGACTTACAACCGCAACTGAGCCCAAATTTTCTGTTGCTAAGGCAAGATATTTGTTAAGTGAATTTTGCCCCATTTTTTGACTTTTCTTACCACAGTTGTTAAATGAATTTGCAGTTATTAAGTTAGCAACATGGTTGAGTGACTCCATCTCAGCACTGACTTTGCAAAGGGGGATCGCCTGACCCAGGACACTACAACCGTCATAAATATAAGTCAATTCCCAAGCATCTGAATTTTGAACACATGGCCATCAGAATACTACAACAGCCATAAGTGCAAAAAATGATCATAAGTCACTGTTTTTATGCTTTTCTCACTTTGATCGCTAAATAAACTGCTGTTAAGCTAAAGACTACCTGATACATTTGAATTTGGATCTGTGAAATTGAAAAAAAATAATTTGAACATTTCTAAAACTGCAGTAATTACCAAGGAATTTTATTATCATCTGCTAAAAATAAATTATTATAATCAGACAAATAACTGTAATAGGTTTTGTCTTTAGAAGGCACTTTAATTTTTTTTAAATTAACAGTAGATTAAGGAAGAAAAGTCAATATTGCAAAGAAAAATAAGCATTTCTCATGTGTATCTATATTCTCAATACTTAATTTTACAAAAACAAAATTCATGGATGCTAACACTAGAAAAATGCTTTTTAGCAAATAATGTGAACATGGGAAGTACCTCTATTAAAAAAAACAATAGCAGTTTACAAAATAAGGACGTAAAAACCTTGATTGTGAGTTACTTCCTCCCTCTTGCTGAAATAATTTTCAAGTCACTGCAGTGGTGTAATGTTGAATGTGACAGGAGGAGAAATTATGAAATATATGGCTATTAGCATTTAATTGTAATTCATTTAAATTACATGCAATTTATTTTTTGCTCCGGATTCATACACTTTTTGAAGCACAGTCCTTGGAGCACTGTAATGAAAGACTAAGTCTGGCTTCCCTTCATTATAAAATGTATTCTGTGTGATAAAGATACATTACCTGCCATAACTGTGCAGCAGGGTAACTAATATTCTGTTTAGTTAAAAATTAAAGTGCCTTAGTAGTCAGATTGTTCATATAAGAATCAGCAAATGGAAATTTAATTTGGAAAAAACAGTGTACTGTACTCCTAATAAAAGCTCGTAGTACTGCTGTTGTCAGGTTCCCTTGACAATCATTCTTGACTCTCCAATCTCCCTATAGCTCTTTCTTACCATTGTGGTGGGCAATTTAAAACGGATCAAGTACTGTACAAAGGCCAAGATGTCATAGCACTAGAAAAATAGTATAACCAGAAGTATTATAGAGTGATCCCTCGATTTTCGCGGGGGTTGCGTTCCCAGACTGCCCGCAAAAGTCGAATTTCCACAAAGTAGAGATGCGGAAGTTAAACCATAATTTTTTGCTATGGACAGCCAAAAACTACTCTCACGCACCCTTTTCCAAGGCCGCACAAGGAGCCGGGCTTGAAGTTGGGGGCAGGGAGCGACGAAAGTGCGGAGGCCGGCAAAGATTGTTTTGAATGTCGGCCGTCCCCCAGTGCCTCCCGCCCCCTCGCCGCTACCCCCTGCCCACCTGATCTGCCCCTCTCACCGGCTTTCTTGGGGCACGGGTCCTCCTGCAGCAGCGCTGGTGGCTACGGCTTCTCATCCTCCTCATTCGGCCGCTAGCCGCTCTGAGTGCTTTGAGAATGCCCGCCCCGCCCCTCTCGCAGTCCCTTAGCTGAGAGCGCTTTCATCCCAGCTGTCAGCGAGGGGGCTGCAGGAGAGGCGGGGCAGGCGTTCTCACAGAGAGAGAGAGCAACAGACAGAGTGAGAATAGAAAGAAGAGAGGGAGAGAGAGAGGGAGAAAGAGAGAGAGCAAGAGGGGTGGAGAGTGGAAGGTAGAGAGAGAGAGAAATGATAGAAAAAAGGGGATAAAAAAAGAGAAATGAGAAAATAATTGAAGCAGAGAATGACAGGAAAGAAAGAGAGAAGTGACTCTTGGTGATGACGTATGATGTCATCGGGTGGGAAAAACCGTGGTATAGAAAAAAAAAAAAGTGGAGTATTTTTTAATTAATATTTTTTGAAAAACCGTGGTATAGCCGTTTCGCAAAGTTTGAACCCGCGAAAATCCCGCGAAAATCGAGGGATCACTGTATATAGTAGTTAGTTACTACTATAACCAGAAGTGCTACATTGATTTTTTTTCTTTTACTGTTTCCTCTCTCATCCCTTCTCTACTGCACAGACATAAGGGAGACACAAATCTCACACACCTAGAGTGCGATGACTGATTGATTAAAGCCACACCTTTGGAATTAGCAGGAGGAGCATGGTTGCCTAATCCTGGTATATTCTCTGGGGTCAATGATAGTTCATTGAGATAATCCCAAGAGCAGCTGTCTTTCCCACCCCCAACCCCGCACCCAGAAACCAGCATCGTTTCCAAACAGAGGAAAGATTATGCAGGTCCAGATAAAACAAGGGACGGGCACATGATAAAGTGGCATGACTGGTTATTGTCATTTATGAATTTTTCAGCGAAAAATTTGGCTTCCTTCAATGTACAAATAGTCAGGAAGAATATAGTATCTGTGTGATATTGAACTATTCAAGCGTAAAAAAAGTTGAAGTACTAATGTGAACACACTACAAAGATCCTTTGAAAATAAAGAGGATTGTCTCACTGATTTCTCAGAACGAGAAAGGATGGGAGTTTGCAATGGTTCAGAGAAGAAGGTAAAGATTATTATCACCAGTGTTGGCATTGCCTGAATAAAATAGAATTCTTTATTGGCCAAGTATGATTGGACACACAAGGAATTTGTCTTTGGTATATATTCTCTCAGTGTACATAAGGAGAATAAAATATAAATTACATTCAACAAGAATAAAAATATATAACATTTATTGATATTCAAAATTATTAATAAGCTATCAAATTGTACTAGTGTCTGTATTCAAGATATAAAGTATGGTGAAAGTAACTTTTGTGCATATCACATGCAAGTCTGCCCATTCTAGATGCAGTCTATCTCAAAACACCGGAATGCCTAATGAGTTATTAAATTGTCTGAAAGGAATTTCAAAAGACCAAACAATGCAAGAAGACATTTCTTAATACCTGATGATTGTGCTTCGTTAAACGGAGTCCAGAAAGGGCCTGGTCCAGGAACAGGTTGCTCATTATTTCCTCCACTAGGATGGCGGCTGTGTTTCCTCCATGAATGGGGAGAAGTTGGTGGAGACTGCTGTGGTGAAACGACTGGAGATGTAGACTCCTAAAAATAAAGGAAATTAATAAGTGCTGAAATGTATTTGTAAAAATCACTTTTCTTGCGTAAAAACCAGTATCCCAGCAATGGATTTCTATTTATGTAATTTCTTCCCTTTCTTCTGTCCTTCCGAACCAGATTATGGGTAGTCCAAAAGTGACTTACAAGTGGTGCTTACATTTACAACAATTCCAGTGCTCTGCAAATATGTCATTTCTATTTGTAATTTTCCCAGCGGACTTCCAACAAGCATCAATGGCATCGTCAGGAGATTGCAAGTTGTAGTCATGCGACGCCTCACTAAACAACCATGGGTGAGTCACTTATCTACAAAGTCTTGCCATGGCTAAATGGAGTGGTCATGTGTAGTTTCCTTAACAATCACCTTATTTAGCAACAGATTTGCCAATCCCATATACATTGATGACTACCTTTATGAAAGTACAGTGGTACCTCTACCTACAAATGCCTCTACTTACGAAATTTTCTAGATAAGAACCGGGTATTCAAGATTTTATTGCCTCTTCTCAAGAACTATTTTCCACTTACAAACCCAAGCCTCTGAAACTGTGACCGGAAAAGACAGAGAGAAGCCTTCGTGGGGCCTCTCTAGGAATCTACTAGGAGGAAACAGGATCGGAAAAGGTGGGGAGAAGCCTCTGTGGGGCCTCTCTAGGAATTTCCTGGGAGGAAACAGGGCCGGAAAAGGTGGGGAGAAGCCTCCATGGGGTCCCTCTAGGAATCTCCTGGGAAGAAACAGGACCTCCACCTTCCCTGTGGTTTCCCCAATTGCACACATTATTTGCTTTTACATTGATTCCTATAGGAAAAATTGCTTCTTCTTACAAACCTTTCTACCTAAGAACCTGGTCACAGAATGAATTAAGTTCGTAAGTAGAGGTACCACTGTACATGGGGAGTTTCAGGGAATGACTTCTTTTACTACTCTCTATCTCAGTGTTTTTCAACCAGTGTGCCGCGAGACATGGTCAGGTGTGCCGCAAAGCTCAGAGAGAAAGAAAGCAAGAGAGAGAGAGAGAAAGAGAGAAAGAAAGCAAGAGAGAAAAAAAGAAAAAGAAAGCAAGGGAGAGAGAGAAAGAAAGGAAGAGAAAGAGAAAGAAAGCAAGAGAGAAAGAGAACAAGAGATAGAAAGAAAGAGAGAGAGAGAAAGAGAGAGAAAGAAAGAAAGAGAGAGAAATAGGGAGGGAAGGAGGAAGAGAAAGACATAGAGGGAGGTGGGGAGGGAGAGAGAAAGAGAGCAAAACAGAGAGGAAGGAAGGAACAGAAAGAAAGAGGGATGGAGAGAGAGAGAAAGAAAGAGGAAGGAAGGGAGAGAAAGAGGGAGGGAAAAAGAAATAGAGCGAAGGGGAGGAAGAGAGAGAGAATTTTTTGTCCAAACTTTTTTTAGCCGCCCCCCCCCCCCCAGGCTCAATGTGCCCCAGGGTTTCGTAAATGTAAAAAATGTGCCGCGGCTCAAAAAAGGTTGAAAATCACTGCTCTATCTAGAAGAAACTGTTTCTGCTACTGAATATATGAAGCTGGATTTCACACAAGATATACTTTTATTAGAACAGATTAACATGTTTTGAATGGGACAGGTCCTATCTTTTTGATTGCAGTACAGCACTACATGAATAAATTAATATCTCATTACTGAACAATTAAAATACTCCTCCAAACAATGACAGGTGCAGCTATTAAAACAGCAATTGTCAAAGATTCTTGTGGAATTAAATTTAGTTCTCTTAATTGAGAAACGATTGAAATAAACAAACAAAAACTACAGGGAATTATATGCTTGGTGAAAAGTCATGCTGCATGAACCAATTAACACTTGATGCTTTTTTGCCCCCTTTCAAGCAAAATCTGCTCAAAAGATTGGACATTCCTTTGAAGCAGATGTTAAGGATATATGTCAGAGAAGGGAGAAAAGCTCTATTCTAGCTTTGTTGATGAAAACCATTCCCACAATGTCCATGGGTCTTCTCAGGGCATGTTTTTCCCAAAGGTGATTTTTCAAGAGGCAACTGGACTTTCTGGTTTCTTCTCTGAAAACATTTCGCTTCTCATCCAAGAAGCTTTTGCCTATCTGGACTTCAGCAAAGCCTTTGATACGGTTCCACATAAAGAGCTGATAGATAAATTAGTGAAGATTGGACTTAATCCCTGGATAGTTCAGTGGATTTCAAGCTGGCTGAAGCGTAGACATCAGAGAGTTATTGTTAATGGCGAGTATTCTGAGCAGAGACAGGTTACAAGCGGTGTGCCACAAGTGTCTGTTCTGGGTCCTATTCTTTTTAATATGTTTGTGAGTGACATAGGGGAAGGTTTGGTAGGGAAGGTTTGCCTATTTGCCGATGACTCTAAAGTGTGCAATAGGGTTGATATTCCTGGATGGGTCTGTAATATGGTAAATGACTTAGCTTTACTAGATAAATGGTCAAAGCAATGGAAACTGCAGTTTAATGTTTCCAAATGTAAAATAATGCACTTGGGGAAAAGGAATCCTCAATCTGAGTATTGCATTGGCAGTTCTGTGTTAGCAAAAACTTCAGAAGAGAAGGATTTAGGGGTAGTGATTTCTGACAGTCTCAAAATGGGTGAGCAGTGTGGTCGGGCGGTAGGAAAAGCAAGTAGGATGCTTGGCTACATAGCTAGAGGTATAACAAGCAGGAAGAGGGAGATTGTGATCCCCTTATATAGAGCGCTGGTGAGACCACATTTGGAATACTGTGTTCAGTTCTGGAGACCTCACCTACAAAAAGATATTGACAAAATTGAACGGGTCCAAAGACGGGCTACAAGAATGGTGGAAGGTCTTAAGCATAAAACGTATCAGGAAAGACCTAATGAATTCCATCTGTATAGTCTGGAGGACAGAAGGAAAAGAGGGGACATGATCAAAACATTTAAATATGTTAAAGGGTTAAATAAGGTTCAGGAGGGAAGTGTTTTTAATAGGAAAGTGAACACAAGAACAAGGGGACACAATCTGAAGTTAGTTGGGGGAAAGATCAAAAGCAACATGAGAAAATATTATTTTACTGAAAGAGTAGTAGATCCTTGGAACAAACTTCCAGCAGACGTGGTTGGTAAATCCACAGTAACTGAATTTAAACATGCCTGGGATAAACATATATCCATTGTAAGATAAAATACAGGAAATAGTATAAGGGCAGACTAGATGGACCATGAGGTCTTTTTCTGCCGTCAGTCTTTTATGTTTCTATGTTTCTAAGCTTCTTCAGCTCTTCTTCAAAAAGAACTGAAAAAGTTTCTTGAATGAGAAGTGAAACATCTTCAAAGAAAAACCAGAAAGTTCAGTTGCCTCTGAAAAAGCATCTTTGGGACATTTTGACAATGGATTTTACTCTGTACATGAAACATTCACCAAGGATAGTACAGTAGACCCTCTGGTCACAATCATAATTTGTTCCATAATTTTGGTTGCAAACCAATTTGGTCGTGATCTGAACCTAATTTTAGAAAATTAGCGCTTACAAAAAATGATGTGGAAAGGGAAATTGGATGTGGGGAAAAAAATATTTGGTGAATTTTTGGTCGCAACCCGATTTGGTTGTGGTCAGACCAGAGGTTCTACTGTAGTTTGTAATCAAAAGTTCTGGCGAAGTAAAATCCGCAGAAAAGTTTCTCATTCTAATTTACAGCAGTTCAAAGCTGTCTGATACTCAGTAGATAGGGTACAATTTTTCCATCATTTCTTTTCTTATTGCAATTGTTCTCCATGACATTTGACAGGAAATACTCTTTCAAGAAAATCTTTCTGTTAACACAATCTCTGGATCAAGCCCAGCTTGTTCAGACACGCCTGTTTCCAAAGCATTCAGTAAGAATATATTATATGCTTCTAATGGAATTACATTACACGTTCTGCTGCCAGGACCAGATACAGAAAACAGTTGAATGTTTATCACCTCTATGATAAAGGTTTTCAGTTGAAGGTAGTCAGATGAAAAGTAATCAATAAAGACTGCCTATATTTAGCAATCTGTTCTAAGCAAGGTAAACAACCTGGTCAAAATGGTATTACTATGGATACATGAATTAGGGCTGTGCAAAGCCTTCCAAAGAGGTAATTTTTTTCTGTGTGGGAACACGTAGGAAGCATCTTTCCTGAAATAAGTTATTTACAAGAACTGCATGGAAGCTAATCTCAGATCTTTACACATGCATACATGGACATTCATTTTGCTTCATTTTAGCTGTTGCAACTTTTTGATTTTATATACTTCCTGCCAATGATTTTCACTTTTTTGCTCTTAATTTTTAACCTGCTTTTTCTCCCTGATGTTGGATCAAGATCAACTTTCTTTAAATTAAGGCAAGTCAACCATAGACGGCAAATCTTTACATCCAAATTGTATGAGACCGGAGATCTGGACTAACCTAATTCTATGCAGATGACTGCAGGTTTTTAATATCTTCCCTACAAAATATTTTTCAGAACAGGTGTCTAATTTGCAGTCGCATGTAGTCCTGGACAGCTAGTAATGTAGCACCACAAGAACATAAAAGTATAAAAATAATAAAGGAAGTTTGATTTGTATATATATTCACTATATTATATATTTTATATGCAGCTCAATAAAATTCCTCTTTGCTCAATGCGGCCCATGCAGGCCAAGAGGTTGGATAACCATGTCTTAGACCTTGACAAATTTGATGCCAACCAAAATGGCACTCAATATCAACAGAGAACAAACTGCAACTTCTCAATACAAAGGAGGCAGAAGAAAGTTATTATTATTCAAACATATGGATAGCTGGAAAAATGGCATTTAAAATAGTGGTTAAATATATTGCTTAAACAACAGAAAGATTAGTACACAATTTATTAGACAAATTAAAGTAAATTAGAGGTAGCTAAGCTTACAAATATTGTTTTTATTTTAACACATCACAGAACTTGACATGAAAGACGCATGTACCCCTAAGTCAGCCTCTAGATTACATTACCTGTTGATCTGTAGATGGACGTTGCTGAACTATATCATGGCTCACAGAGCCCTTTTTAGCTTGTATTCTGCCTGGTGGAGGAGGAATTGCACCTGAATAGGAAGATGAGTTATCACCATCTGAAGCATATAAGGATGAATGCCTTAATTCTTGCTCATTCTTTGACATCACAAACCGGGGTAGGGGGAGGTCTTTGACTGTCAAAATAAGATGACATTGATTAAGAAACTTACATTACAAAATTCCTTTGACTAATAAATTAAAATATAATTTTACTTTGAGCTGTTGGTAAAATTCTTTGTTAAATCATATTGCATTACTATGGAAATAACTAGGATTGTGACAGTTCAGCTAAGATCCAAAAAACAATTATCTTTAGTATCGGTATTTTCAAATATAGAAACATCAATACAGGTAATCCTCGACTTACAGCTCATTTAGTGACTGTTCAAAGTTGCAACACTGAAAAAAATGATTTAAGACCGTTTTTCACAGTTATTATCTTTCTAGTATCCTCATGGTCACGTGATCAAAATTCAGACTATTAGCGGGTTGCTGATGGTATGGATAAGGATGTCGCACTGGTAAGAAAAGTTGTGCTGTGCGCATAGTTTTCCTTCTCCTGTGAGCGTGCATCCCAGTGGTTTTTTGCTTTTGCGCATGAAGCAGACTCTTGTGAGGGGACGCGCATATGCGTGAGATTTTGTTGATTTCTTGCTTCTGCGCATGCACACAAGCAAAAGAATTGCCAAAAACCCCT
This sequence comes from Erythrolamprus reginae, assembly GCF_031021105.1. Classification (NCBI taxonomy): domain Eukaryota; kingdom Metazoa; phylum Chordata; class Lepidosauria; order Squamata; family Dipsadidae; genus Erythrolamprus; species Erythrolamprus reginae. The sequence continues at coordinate 315,592,450 of NC_091950.1, forward strand.
CTCATGCACATCCCGTTGTGAGATTTTTCTTCCTGTGCATGCGCAAAAGCAAAAAAATACTGGGACGGCCACACGCGCATGCAGGAAAAGGGAAGCTTTGCACACAACGCACCGGTAGTGGCGGGATTGGGAATCCGCCCGATTCAGACACTTGGCACCTGGTTCATATTACCGTTGCTGTGTCCCAGGACCATATGATCCCCTTTTGTGACCTTCCGACAAGCAGAGTCAATGGGAAAGTCAGATTCACTTCAGAACCAGGTTATAAACTTATCTACTACAGTGATTCACTTAAAAATTGAGGCAAAAAAGGTGATAAAATGGGCAAAATTAACTTAACAAATGTATAACTTAATGTCAGAAAGGTGGGGCTCAAATTGAGGACTACCCGTACTTCAATCTAAATATAAATTTTAAATGTTTTAAAAGGGATATTTTCAAAATTTCCTGACACTTTAAACACATCTTTTATCATTTAATATTTTGTGTTTGTCAGAAAGCATTTAATTCATAAATATGGATACAGGAGTGCTGTAACAGCGAGACACTTCCATGAAATAAAAAAATACAATTTACAAACGTATGTAGTTTTGAATCATTTTTGTCAATAAATCAATGAATAAGTTTAATGTTTTTAGTCATTTGTTTAATTGGGTTCTCTTGATCTAGTTTTAGGACTTGTAGGTAGAACAGATGATGTTTTAGGTCACATTTATGCAGAAATACTGAAAATTCAAAAAGAATCCACAAACCATTAAAAACACTGTATGTATTTGCATTGAAACAATAAGACATATCTTAAGGAGATGTATCACAATAACTTAATGCTGAGCTTAAATCCACACTTAAAGCATTTTAAAGGAGTCTTGACCAACTAAGCTGAACCTTAGTTGGTCAAGAATCAAAATAGTTTCAACTCAGATTCGTGCAAAAACTTGCATCTATTAATGGAAAAATTGATGCTTATTTTAACAAGCAAACTCTCTTATTGACCCCCTCAGAGAGGGTCCGCAACTTGGGCGTCCTCCTCGATCCACAGCTCACATTAGAGAAACACCTTTCAGCTGTGGCAAGGGGGGCGTTTGCCCAGGTTCGCCAGGTGCGCCAGTTGCGGCCCTATTTGGACCAGGAGTCATTGCTCACAGTCACTCATGCCCTCATCACCTCGAGGCTCGACTACTGTAACGCTCTCTACATGGGGCTACCTTTGAAAAGCGTTCGGAAACTTCAGATCGTGCAGAATGCAGCTGCGAGAGCAATTATGGGCGTCTCTAAGTATGCCCATATCACTCCAACACTCCGCAGTCTGCATTGGTTGCCGATCAGTTTCCGGTCACAATTCAAAGTGTTGGTTATGACCTACAAAGCCCTTCATGGCACTGGACCAGAATATCTTCGGGACCGCCTCTTGCCGCACGAATCCCAGCGACCGGTTAGGTCCCACAGAGTCGGCCTTCTCCGGGTCCCGTCAACCAAACAATGCCGTCTGGCGGGACCCAGGGAAAGAGCCTTCTCTGTGGGGGCCCCAACCCTCTGGAACCAGCTCCCCCCTGAGATTAGGATTGCCCCCACCCTCCCTGCCTTTCGTAAACTCCTTAAGACCCACCTCTGCCGTCAGGCATGGGGGAACTAAACATCTCCCCCTGCCCATGTTGTTTTGCCATTGATTGATTGACTGTGTGTCTGTTTTTATATACATTGGGATTGTTTTATGAATTTATTAATTTTAAACTGTAATTAGATTGGTGGGCATTGGATTTGTTATTATGTACTGTTTTTATTATTGTTGTGAGCCGCCCCGAGTTTGCGGAGAGGGGCAGCATATAAATCCAATAAATCTAATCTAATCTAATCTAATCTTGAAAAATGTAGTGTTGCAGCTATCTCCCTATCCCCCAAGAGCACTTTTAAAAATATTTAATCCACTGCAATTTTTTTGGTATCTAATGAAGTATCACAATCTGGGCTTTTAGCTTGATAATTTCAAAAGTACCTCAAGTACATAACGGCATAATACCCGAGTTTCTCTGGTTGTTCTTTTTTCTACCCACTTCTATACTTACTGACAATGAATGCAGAAACCTTACTAGGCACTAGTATTTCATTCTTCTCTAGGTTCACTTATATATGCCTATCTCCCACTACAGGAAAAAAATGATTAAATAAGCAACGACTTTGAGAATAAGTTAAAGTGAAAATTAGGTCAAGTTGTTTGACATTCCTTTTCATATTAGCACAAATTTCTGCATTTCCCCCTTACACTTAAAAATGCACGACAATCTTAAAGCTGAAAGGTTTATGCATTCTTCCCTGAAAATAGGATCTACTCCAAAAATAAGACCCATCCTACTTTTGAGCACATAGACTAAGACCTCCCCGAAAATAAGACCCTAGAGAAGGGGTGGCATCGGACCAGAATACTTCCGGGACCATCCTCTGCTGCACGAATCCCAGCAGCTGATTAGGTCCCACAGAGTGGGCCTTCTCCGGGTCCCGTCAACTAAGCAATGTCGTCTGGTGAGGCCCAGGGGAAGAGCCTTCTCTGTGGTGGCCCCGGCCCTCTGGAACCAACTCCCCCTGGAGATCAGAACTGCCCCCACCCTCCTTGCCTTTTGTAAGTTGTTGAAAATTCACCTTTGCCACCAGGCATGGGGGAAACTGACATCTCCCTTAACTATTTTGGTTTATGTATGGTTTGGTTGGGTTGTGTGGTTATTTTATCATAAGGGTTTTTTAAATTGTGTTTTTAAATATTGGATTTGTACATTGTTTATTATTGTTGTGAGCCGTCCCGAGTTGTCGGAGAGGGACGGCATACAAATCTAATAAATTATTATTATTATTATTATTGTTATGGTGGAAAGTCCTGGGAAGCATGGCTGGAGCGTGTGCATGGCCATAGGGGCGAACAGCTGACAAGCAGCTGTGTTGTGCTGCCACTGGAAGTCTTGTAGCTGCTGTCACCTTTCTGTTCTTCGCATCGGCTGGACACCTGATTGCCTGCTGGTGCCGCTCATGGCCAGCCCAGCCCATGAGATGGGCCTGTGGATGAGCAGCTAGTCGGCGCTGTCCTGATGTGTCCCGCCACCTCGCTCATTGTTGGACTTGCCAGTTCTGATGGCTGCAGCTTCATGCCCTTTCCACTCCTGTGTGTGTGTGTGTGTGAATTCTGTGATTGCTCCACTTTCTTGTGATAGTAAGAATGCTAACACAAGTCACACATGAGACAGTTTTATGAGTTCCTTATTTCATTTTTGAGGAACTAGCCCAGTTATATATCACAGTCAGGCAACAGGCATATTTTTAAATTTGATTTTAATATTATTTCAAGTCTTACCAGAATTTAAACTTTCCATTCGTAGTGGAAACCCGGACTGAGCCACTGCAACAAGTTTCAAAGCAATGTAGAATTGGCTTCTTCCAAAGTATCCAAGTCTAGTTGCGCCACAAAGTTCCATGATCTACAGACAGATCAATATAGATAATGTGAGATTGCATCTGTCTATTAATAAATAATTCCAAAATCAAAAGTTAATGACACTGAGCCATTTCTCAATAGCTACATATTGTAGCAAGACAATTTCATGATGCATGGGTGCATATTAATTATTAATTTCCTCATAGATAATATGCATGCAGCACTGCACAATGTAGCCGTGCATTTGTAACTGTAATGAAAAAAATGGCAACCTTAAATGCACATTTTAATAGCCACTGATTCAAAAAAAATAAAATCCACAAAACCAGGAACAGAATGCATATCTATAGGTGACTGAAATCATAGGAATATTGACTACAAATTGGAGCCCTTTGTTTAACGATTCTGTTCACCAATAATGCTAAAATGTTATAAGATACTCTGAAAAATATGGTACAAAATGCACTTTTTTACCCCCTTAAAAGAGGCTGAAAATTTGGGTGTGTCTTATATTCCGAATGTAGGGTAGGGTTTGTTTGTTTTTTAAAAGCTTTCCCCCCCAGTACTAAGGAGGTACTAACAATCTTCCTGGCTTGCAAGATTTTTTCATTGCTACTCCAAAGTTTTTTCCCCAGCCCCAAGTCTTTGCAGACTTGTTTTCATTGCTACTCCCTCCCAAAAAAATGTTCAGCCCCAGATGGGATAAAATGATATGCTGAACTGACCAAACTAAGGATGCTAGCCAGATGAGTACCTGGTAGATAGATATTTTCCACCTATTTTCTTCCCCCCAAGCTAAGGTGCATCTTATATTCCTGGACATCTTATACAGTGATACCTCATCATACGAACTTAATTGGTTCCAGGAGGAGGTTCGTAAGGTGAAAAGTTCGTAAGATGAAACAATGTTTCCCCTAGGAATCAATGTAAAAGCAAATAATGCGTGCAAATCCTTCAGGAAAATCCCAAACTTTAGAAGGGAGGCGAACAGAGGGCAGGGAGGAGCAGCTAAAGGGGGCGGGTGGAAGAAGCAAGGCTAGGCTAAAGGGTGAGTGGGAAGGAAGAAAGGCAAGGGGGGCACCCCTCCCTTTTCTTTCTTCAAAAGACACAGTTTCAGTGCCTTTGCAGGCATGCAAAATCTTTACTCCTCCAAGCTGCCCCTCCCTTTTCTTTCTTCAAAAGACACAGTTTCAGTGCTTTTGCAAGCATGCAAAATCTTTACTCCTCCAAGCTGCCCCTCCCTTTTCTTTCTTCAAAAGACACAGTTTCAGTGCTTTTGCAAGCATGCAAAATCTTTATTCCTCCAAGCTGCCCCTCCCTTTCTTTCTTCAAAAGACACAGTTTCAGTGCTTTTGCAAGCATGCAAAATCTTTACTCCTCCAAGCTGCCCCTCCCTTTTCTTTCTTAAAAAGACACCATTTCAGTGCTTTTGCAAGCATGCAAAATCTTTACTCTTCCAAGCTGCCCCTCCCTTTTCTTTCTTCAAAAAAGGGGGGGAAAAGAAACCCCTTCATCCTAGCAGCAGCTGCTTGGATTCGTAAGGTGAAAATAGTTCGGAAGAAGAGGCAAAAAAATCTTAAACACCGGGTTCGTATCTTGAAAAGTTCGTTAGAAGAGGCGTTCGTAAGATGAGGTACCACTGTATTCTGAAAAATACAGTACTAATTTCCAAGTTTCCGCTCAATATTTAACTTACGTGTGCTTTATGCTACTTAACAGTTCATATTCCTGTTCAGTGAAACATCTTAATTTTGCCAGTTTGAATACTAATACAATGGTACCTCTACTTAAGAACTTAATTCGTTCCATGACTAGGTTCTTTGGTAGAAAAGTTTGTAAGTAGAAGCAATTTTTCCCATAGGAATCAATGTAAAAGCCAATAATGCGTGTAAATCCATTAGGAAAGGAAATAAAAACTTGGAATTTGGGCGGGAGGAGGAGGAGGAAGAAGAGAAGGAGGAGAGTCACCGCTGAAGAAAGAAGGTGAGGTGAGGGGAATCAAAAAAATTCAAAATTTTAAGTAAAAAGAAAAAAGAAAGAGAGGGACTCTGATGTGGCGAGAAGGAGCATGCGGCTCCCATACACCGAAAGGCTCCTCTGGCAGCCTAGAAAAGCCTGAGATGGCCGGGATTAAAGGGGGAATGGCAGGAAACTGGGTGGGTTTTCATGCCACTCTCAAATTTCCTGGGAAATCTTTCCGGGCTCGGGTTCTTAAGTAGAAAATGATTCTTAAGAAGAGGCAAAAAAATCTTGGACACCTGGTTCTTATCTAGAAAAGTTCTTAAGTAGAGGTGTTCTTAAGTAGAGGTATCACTGTACAAGTTAGAGCAATATATTTCGCTGTTTCCACCAGAAAAAGAACCTCATTTTTATTAATTTCTGAGAATCTCAAATTCAGTTTTTAATCATACATTTTTCTGACAGCAGCATGCTGTACAAGCAAATCTACAAGAAACAATCTGTAATGATCTGACTGACAATATCAACATCAAATCAATTAGCTATGGGAACCATTACTGCTCAGCAACTTCACTGAAAATTTGGTTTGAAGCATTCTGGAATCTGTCATACCAAATAAAAAAGCTGGGTACTTAAAACCTGAATTATAACGGTAGTAATAAACCTGACGCAGTTTGATTTAATTTTAAAAGATTCCAGTACAAACGAAAGGTTTACCTAGATAACTATATATATAAACTATACAATAAATTCAATATGAAACAAAATGGTCTTCTGATGCAACATAAAAACAGTGGAATATGATATATCTTGCTGTGACAAAATGAATTTCACAGGCTTGTCCATAAGTCATCAGGCATCAAGTTCAATTTGGAGGGGTCTTTGTTTTAGCTAAGAAATACCACTGAATTCCCAGAGACAGCAGAGAAAGGACTAACTGTAAACTGTGTTTATTTTATCATACTATGACCAGTAGACTACAAGCAATCTCTCCTCTTACGTAAGTTTAGTCTATGCAACAATTTGTACAAAAGCTGCAAATGAATGTATAATACCATTGTAGGATTAGTAGGCAAATTAAGCAAGATTAATTCAATCCCATAAACTCCCACAATATTTTGGGCTGAAAATTGTTTTTGAAATGTTTTTTCTGACCCTAAACGTAGTATTGATTCAAAGCTTCTTTATTAATTATTTGATAAATTAATTGATAAATGCTAAGACAGGTGTCCCTAAATAGGTAAGTTCTTCATGTTCTTAAATTATTTTTGTAGTATGTAAAACACACATGTTAATTGTATCTTACTTTAGAGTTACTATATTTATATTCTAGATTTATAAAAAAAAATTGTTATCAGAAACTTAAGGCAGTAGTAATTGAAACATTATCCCAATAATTGCAAGAAACCCATATGCCATTTATGTATAAGCTCATAAAGTTCTAGTTCAATTAATAGCAGCTGAACATGATACAGCATTTTAAGTGACTACTTACTGCATCAGGTGTACTCCTAGCGGTACAATTTTCTAAAAATACCATTAAAATAAATTCTTCATATTTGAACCGTAAGGTAAAATTTGCTTTTACATACATTAAACAAACATTAGACATACCAACTATGATTCTGGATTTTTGTCCAGTCCCTTAACAATAGCTCTGTTGTAATTCATCCTAAGAAGGGAAGCTTAGGATAGAAAAGCTGAAAACATTGTGAGACTATTGTCTTACTGTCTTATATAAATGCAATTTGAGGTTTTTTTTCCTCCTGGATATTTTTCTATACAGTCTTTAGCTACTTATCGGCCTGAACTCTCTTTTATCAGCTTCTCGATCCCTACCAAATGTGGTTCACTTTTCAGAAAGTTAGTCTGCTGATGAACAAACAGTTGCCTTTATATAAAAATAAAAGTTTATACACGTTGCCCACCAATTACTCCATACAGGTAATCAAATGTTTATAATCTATGAAGTTCTAACAGAGTGCACTGAACTTCTTGCTCACATGAAACAAAACTGCCTGAGTTTCCACTACATTTTCTTCCTAGTATAGAAATGATAAATACCTTATTTGACTCCATTTTTATTTTCCATAATTCCTGTTTTGCATTATTGATAGGCTAAAAAGAGACGTAGTCTAAACTTCCCTTATTTATTCTACTGGAGTTCTCTGTTAATAATTTTGCTTGCTTTTCAACTAGATTCCAAAAATGGAAGATAGTTTACTTATTGATAGTTCACCTTATTTAGAACTGGATCGTAGGCAATAATTGGCCATGTAGTAACAGTAAAACAGTATTTAGAAACCGGTAGTGTTTCTCTCCATTCTGAATCCAAGCAATGAGCAAAATGAACTGTATTATTATCTGGGCTGCTGGACATTTATGCAATATGCATTACAATGAGGACAGTTAAAGTTAAATGCAATATTCTGAATCAACACAGGAGAAATTCTATTTTTAGAGGTTTTTGTCAAATTTTGTCAAGTTTTTGTCCTAGCCCACTTCTGAATGTTTTACAAAGTATGTATTTTCCCATTTCAAACTTTTAAGAACTCCATTGCAAACAATTAAAACATAGCGGAAATGTATCATATATGTGTGTGCGCGTGCGTGCATGAATCAGAGTAATATCTATTTTGACTGATATACACAATGTTTTGACTAATTTATAAATGTATCATAATTTTCATATATGAGCATACATGGCAAACATCACATGCACATTTCTTAATGTTCAGGTCAGGGGCTTTTTTTCAAATAGTAAAAGCAATTAATTAAATGATCTACTGGATCTGAAAAACATAAAGACCTTATACTGATGAGACATCATAAAGAGCTCTGAGAGCTATCTCACCTTTATCAAACAACAAATTCATGGACACAAGACTATCTTGAATAGTAATAGGGATCCTAAGTTCTCATTACAGTAGTTGCTTTTGATGCTATTCTTTTTACACCAGGGCCAAAGGCAAAAAAGATTGTGGTAGATACAATCAAAAGTACTTAGAGGGCATCTGGCTAGGGGTCTAGGGCATTTAGCCTTCTCCTCTTGGCCGAGACTGTTCCGTCCCCTGCCTTCAGCCCCCCAGCCATTATTTGCTGCCTTTTCTCCCTGGCCCTTTCACCAAACGGGTCTCAAAAGCACTTCCGCCCTGGCCTTTTGGACATAGGGGACACTTAGCCACCAGGCAATCATTGGATTCATTTCCATTTCCTTCCCTGTCTGAAACAGCCTTTTTTGGAGAAGGAGTGGGATTTTTATACTTTAATCTATACATGCGTGTGTTTATTTATTGTCTGTCTGGCGTCCCAACACTGATCGTTCCGTTGATTTTTGGGGTGACTGATGGGCAAGTTATGGGAGGGACGGTCTGGGAGCCTTGGGAGGATCCTCGGGATTGTTGCCTTTTCGGGTGTGTGATCGCTTCCACCCCGAGATTTAGGCTCTCCTTATGGGGGAAAGTTTTCAAAGGGACGGCTGCCTCACGATAACTATATGGGTATATTACCATTTAGATGCCAGACAGGTATTTCAGCTGGGCTGAAACCGGAGGAGAAACAGCGGGATGGGGGAACTCGAGAGGAGGAGGAGGAACAGGAGGGGAGGGAGGGGGAGAGAGGGAGCGAGAGGGAGATGGGGCAAGTAGGGGTGGGAGTTGAAAGGAAACAAAAAAGAACCACACGCGCGTGCTCCCCACTCACATACACGCAACCTCCGTGCACTCGCACGTTTACTCTCTCTCACACACACACGCACCCTCACTTCCTCCCTTCCTTCCCCCCAAATCTGGGGGTTGTCGGCTGCAAAAGAGGGAGAAGGTTATTCACTTTTTAATGTGTCCACTTCCTTCCTTTTTATGCTCTCCATCCTCCCCCCCCCCCTTTTCCAACCCAGCCACTTTCCCCACCCTGCGATTCCTACTTTCACATGCACGCCAAAGCCCGGTGCAGTAGAAACCTTGAGAACACATACACATCACCCTTGCTATTTATTATTAAACCACATTGCTTCTTTTTTTTTCTTTCTCTCTTCCTCCCCTTCCTCCCACTTTCTAGGGCACTTCCCCCCCTCCCCGCCCAAGTCCAGCCCCCTCGCCTCTTTCTTCTGCCATCTTTTTTTCTCGCTCTGTCCAGCTGGGGGCTTCTAAAGCCTGGAGAGAGAGAGTTCATGCCAGTTGCCCCCCACCCCTTTTAGCCAGCCGGCTGGCTCGCTGGCTGGATCTCCCTCCCACTTCTGATCTTCCCTCCTTCTCCGCCTCCCTTTATCGCCCCATGTGTTGTGCGAGGAAGCAGATTTGCTAAAGAGATCTCCTTGAGACTGCAGCAGGGAAAGGAAGAGGAAAGGAAAGAGACCAGGGTTCTTCTTTCTTTCCTTTTCCCTCACCTCTTTCCTTTCGTCCTTTTCCTCCATGACTGCAACTGCAGGCTTTTATATTTTATGTTTGGTATGTATGTGTTGTATGGTCTTAATTGCTGAGGTTTTATATATGTTTTATTTTTAATATTAGATTTGTTTCACTGTTATATTGTTTCTATTATTGTTGTGAGCCGGCATACAACTCTAATAAATAATAATAATAATAATAATAATAATAATAATAATAATAATAACTGACAGGAGGAAAAAAAAGAGAAGAGGGGGGGCAAGCAGCCAATAGCAAAAGAGGAGAGCAAAGTCTCTCCTTTCCTCTTCCTCCTTTTCCTCCGTGGCTGTGGGCTACTCTGGCTCTCCTCCTCCTCCTCCTCCTTTCCCTGCTACTATTGCAAGTGGATCTCTTTAGCAAATCTGCTTCCTCACACAACACATGGGGCGATAAAGGGAGGCTGTAGAGGTGGGAGGATCAGGGGTGTGAGGGAGATCCAGCCAGCCAGCTAAATGGGGTGGGGGGCAACCAGCATCAAGTCTCTCTCTCCCGGCTTTAGAAGCCCCCAGTCGGAGAGCTCCTGTCTGGCATCTAAATGGTAAGATATCCATATAGTTATCATGAGACGGCCATCCCTTTGAAAACTTTCCCCCATAAGGAGAGCCTAAATCTTGGGGTGGAAGTGATCACACACCCAAAAAGGCGACGATCCCGAGGATCCTCCCAAGTCTCCCATACCGTCCCTCCCATAACTTGCCCATCAACCACCCCAAAAATCAACGGAACAATCAGTGTTGGGACGCCAGACAGACACACTCCTGGCAGACAGACGATAAATAAACACACGCATGCACAGATGAAAATATAAAACTTCAGCTCCTTCTCCAAAAAAGGCTGTTTCAAACATGGAAGGCAATGGAAAGTAACAAATCCTTTGATTGCCTGGCGGCTAAGTGTCCCCTGCGTCCAAAAGGCCAGGGCAAAAGTGCTTTTGAGACCCATTTGGCGAAAGGGCCAGGGAGAAAAGGCAGCAACCAATGACTGGGGGGCAGAAGGCTGGGGACAGAACAGGCTCGGCCAAGTGGAGGAGGCTAAGTGTCCCATTCCATCTGGCTACATACATGTGGACTTAAAAGATCCAAATGAAACACACTGCTTAATAAACAAAAAAAAGATGTCCTCTAAAAAGAGGGGAACTAACTTTTACAATAAATACAAAGCAATAGACAGAGGTACATAGCTAAATACAAAGCAATAGACAGAGGTACATAGCTAAATACAAAGCAATAGACAGAGGTACATAGCTAAATACAAAGCAATAGACAGAGGTACTGATCTTCATAATATAAATGGTTACTGATAAAAGTTATAAGCTGGAAAATAAAAGCAAACAGAAGAACATATACAGTACTTTGTGCTTGAATAGTGACAGAATTGAATCTATTTTGACAGTTACAGAAGATGTGGACCTCATTCAAGTGTATCTTAAACTCACCCCCTTTCAACCCAACAATTGTATTCATAAGCAAATTCAGCAAGTATTGTCAAAAACTTATCTTTTAGGCAGGTTCCAAATTAGTCTAGATTCAAGGCCATGTTCATTTCATACAAGGGGCAAAGCATTCTTAATATGGTCTTCTCTACTTGTTTGTTGGCAACAGTTGTGTAATACACAGTTCAGGCTTTCAGTAGATTAAAATAATGCAACACAACATCTACTTACTAACCATATCATGAATAGATAAATTTGTTTTGCCTCACAGAGCCCTGCTACAGCATGCTAAAATGTAATACACTGCCTGCTTTTTATTTGTTCAAGTTAAGGAAATAATCAGTTACTACCCAAAAGAGTTGGAAGCACTAATTGTCACTGACCTATTTCAGTGCCTTAAATTTTCAATAACTTCAAAAAGAAGCTGGGCTGCATTCTACATTTAATTTTTTTTAAAAGGCACTGATACAGGATAATGACAACAACTGCTTCTTACACTTTGGGATAGTAATCAAATAATGATGATCAAGTCACACCGCTTACAAAACCCCAAACCACAGAATGTCTTAGTGAAACCAATGGAACGAGCTAGTCACCAGCAGAGGTAGGCAAAGTTGGCTCTTCTATGACATGTGGACTTCAACTCCCAGAATTCCTGAGCTAACATGATTGGCTCAGGAATTCTGGGTGTTGAAGTCCACAAGTCATAGAAGAGCCAACTTAGCCTACTCGGAGCTAGTGGAATAAGTAAACGTTCAGCATATTGGGAAAGGCAGTATTATGTCACTTTCTATGAAGTTAAAAAAATGTGTAATTTAAAATATTTAGTATGGTTCCATACTTCCAGAAAGAATCCAAGAAAAAAAACATGAAACAGCTGCACTAAATTTCAAAAAATACATTCCTAACTTATAAGCTATAGTTTACCTAGCTAAACTACCTTATCCAACTCAGATGGATTATAAAGCATCCACTCCATACCACGAAACTTGTGTCCAGTAATTAAGTATTACTGGAGACAAGTAAGTTGGTAAAATAATGTTTTTTTCCTTTTATTCTTCTGCTGGGCTTCAGTTCATTAATCTCACAGTACTGAGCCACAAAACTGAGCAAAGGATTACCACAAAGTTAAAATTTAATGCTAGGGAAGTAGAAAAAAAAGGCAAATGTTGTTTCTGCGTTATCTTTAAGCAGTACTGATTTAAGCATTCCTGATTGCTTATTTGACCCCTATGACAATCATTAAGTGTTGTACCTCCTGCTTCTTGCCAAATGTCTATTTTCTTTTATTTACACTGAGAGCTTATGCACCAAAGACAAATTCCTTGTGTGTCCAATCACACTTGGCCAATACAGAATCCTATTCTATCCTACTTCCACTCCAAAGTTATAGGGGAGGGGGGGATTCTTGAGGTTCTCAATTCTTTGCTATTCTTTGGACACCTACCTTCACCTTGAATTTCTAATTTAGCGGTCTCCTTTTATTTTATTACTTTTGCGGGGATTTAAAATGCAAAATCAAGCCATTCACGTCAATTCCTTGGCGTTGGGCGGTGGTTTTTTTTATCATTAAGTTTGCTGATCTTGCAAACTTGGAAAGCAGAAGTGGCAAAAGCGCTGGGAAAGCCCTGGGGGCCGCAACCAAAGAGGCACCCCCACCAGCTGGCTTGCTTGCACCGCCTGCTCTCTCGCTTTGCAGAAACGGACCCGCTTCCCCCTCCCCTCCTTAAAAACCCACCTCCCTCCCAACACCCCCAAGCGATCCTCCCGCTGCAAGCCCCTCGAAGGGAAGCAGGAATTCCCCGAGCAACCCTACCACCACCACGGCGGTCCAAAGCAGCAGTCCAGGGTCTCCTTCAGGTGGGGAGGCAGGCGGCTCGCTTACCTGCATGACTACCTCGTTGGGTAACTGCGCGGCGCGGAAAAGCTCCAGGACCCGCCCGTTGGAAGCCACTTTCTTGGTGCTCTCCGTGTCGCAGTAGGAGAAGAGGTCGCAGTAGTAGCGCTGCTCCGTTTCGCTCAGCGTCAAACCCTCCATCTTAAAACAACCGGCCCGGCCCGGCCCTGCCCTGCCCCGGGGACCGAGCCTTGCAACGGGGGAGGGAAGGAAGGAGGGAGCCGAGGCCGCGCTCGCACGCGCGAAGCCGCCTCCGCCTCCTCCTCGCGCCAGTGGCGGCCGGGGAGGAGGTGTGTATGTGTGTGTGGGAAAAAGGAGGCCTTCCGCCAAAAAAAAAAAAAAGGGAACGAGAGCGCGCGCCTTTCGCCCCCTCGCCTATTCGCTTGTTGATCTGGAACCTGCAAGAGTTTCCAATCCGGAGGAAGCCCGACGACAGGGGGGGGGGAAGGAGGGAGGAGGGGGGCGTGGCCGCGCGCGTGCAAAGAAGGGAGGAAAAAAACACACACAAGCGCCCAGCGTTGAGTTCGGTCAAAAGTCTCCTAAGTTTCCGTACGTCTCTCTCTCTCGCTCTTCCGTGCCTTTGACCACGCCCATTCATCCCCCTCCTCCCTCCCTCGGGCGCTCTGGGATAGGCGCGCGCAACCAAAGGGGCGGGCGGGTTTTAATTCCGCTCCCGGAAAAGGAGGGAGAGAGGAGGAGGATTTAAAAAAAAAAAAAAAAAGGCTGCCCGAGATCTCGCGCACAAGACCCGGATGCGAAGCTTGGAGAGGTGGCTTAAGCGGCTTCTCCCTCGCTTTCTCGTAAGACGGACGTGTTGGGGAGGGTCGGGGAGCGAGAGAGAGGTGGCTGACGACGTCCTCTGACGGCCTGGAGGTTCTACTACAGCGTTCCTGAGTCCTCGAGTCCTCCTTGTGGAAGTCTAGGTTTTGGAGCTTGCTCGTGCGATCAACTGAAGATGAAAAAACAAGCATATTTTTAAGGGAGTCTGATGGGGATGACGGGTTCTCCTACTCTGGGGATAATAGGAACTTTAGTCCAACATAACCGAAGGATACCAGATTAAGGAATATTATTGAACAATAAAATATCAATCTAAAATATCATTTTATTGTTGATTAATTGTACTCCACCTGGCAATATATTATCAATAGAATAGAATTCTTTATTGGCTAAGTGTGATTGGACACACAAGGAATTTGTCTTGGTTCTTGCTTATTTATTTATTTATTTTATTTTATTTATTTGACTTCTATGCTGCCCAATCCCGAAGGACTCAGGGCGGCTTACAAGATACAATCAATAAAAAGAAGTCAAATATAATATCTAAAACTAAACTTTTAAATTGTTGATTACTTACGATTTGTCTTTTTACATGTTGTGAGCCGCCCCGAGTCTTCGGAGAGGGGCGGCATACAAATCCAAGTAATAAATAAATAAATAAATAAACCCCATAATGAAACCCATTTATATAAAAAAAAACCAGTCATAGGCCGCTCCGGGTTTCCGGAGAGGGGCGGCATATAAATATAATAATAATAATAATAATAATAATAATAATAATAATATGCATACACATAATTCATACAGTTTGGTCTTGAGGATGTACATTTATGGCCCCCATATGCTCTCGGTATACATTAAAAAAAAAAAGATTGTCAAGAATGTGAAATACAACACTTAATGATTATAGGGGTCAAATAAGCAATGAGGAAACTATTAATAAAAATCTTAAGGAAACAACACAATATTAAAAATGAAAAGCCTATATTTTAAATTTAACAAAAGACTGACAAAAAAAGGATGTGGCTTTATAGATTTTTCAAAATATAAAGTACAAAACAGACCGTCTACAGTTGCCTTCTCCCCGTTTCTAAGGGATCTACAAGTCCCTGTCCTATTGTCCTCTTTTATTCTTCCTTTTTACTTTGTTATGTTTATACAAATTACTACTATCCTATACATGTTTGGCAAATAAATAAAATAAATAAAAAGTGACACCCTCTAGAACAGTGATTTTCAACCTTTTTTGAGCTGCGGCACATTTTTTACATATACAAAATAATGGGGCACCTTGAGTGAGGGGGGGGAAGTGGGGGGGCTAAAAAAAGTTTGGACAAAAAAAATTCTCTCTCTCTCTCTTCCTCCTTTTCACTCTATTTCTCTCCCTCTTTCTCTCCCTTCCTCTCTTTTTTGCTCTCTTTCTATCTCTTCCTCCTTCCCTGCCTCTCTTTCTCTCTCTCTTTCTTTCTTTCTCTCTCTTGCTTTCTTTCTCTTTCTTTCTCTCTCTCTCTTGCTTTCTTTCTCTTTCTTTCTCTCTTTCTTTCTCTTTCTCTCTCTCTCTCATGCTTTCTTTCTCTCTCTCTCTTTCTCTCTCTTGCTGAGCTTCGCGGCACACCTGACCATGTCTCGCGGCACACTAGTGTGCCGCGGCACACTGGTTGAAAAACACTGCTCTAGAAGATGTTGACTTCTGTTCATACCCAAGCACTTGGCAATGGTACCAAAATGATTTGCCGTGAATTTCTGGGATGTTTTCCAAATTCCTAATCTAGCTCACAGTCCGGATATTGCCTGGTAGTTTCTCATTCAAATTCTAACCACATTTGATCTTGCTTAGTTGGAGCTTTTTAAAAGCTTGGTTGGATGCTGCCACTAGAGGAAAATGGATTTCCTACAGTATTTTTCACATCTCGAGGGCATCACAGAAAGCCTCCTCCCACATACCAGAAAGGCTGGCCTCTGATTATTGTGCAAGCCTGCAAGGGTATCTTCAAAAGTCCATCTGCTTCAACAGTTAACAGCTAGAGAAGAAAGGAAGGAAAACAGGCTGAATGGAAGGAAGAGGCAGTCCTTCAGATCATTGAATCTATTTCAGGGGTTGCCACAAAGAAGAAGGAGTCAACCCATTCTCCAAAGCACCTGAGAATAGAACAAGAAGCAATGGGTCGAAACTAAACAAGGAGAGAAGTAACTTAGAACTAAGGAAACATTTCCTGACAGTTAGAACCATTAATCTATGGAACAGCTTGCCTCCATGAGTTGTGAATGCTCCAACACTGGAAGTTTTTAAGAAGATGTTGGATAACCATCTGTCTGAAGTAGTGTAGGGTTTCCTGCCTAAGCAGAGAGTTGGACTAGAAGACCTCCAAGATCCCTTCCAACTCTGTTGTTGCTGCTGCTCCTGTTGTTGTTTTTTTAAATCCTAGAACCCTTTATTGAAAAAAATGGGACATTTGGATGTCAGAGGATAAGCCCTGATCTTTCCTATATAACTTTAAAAAATAGCTATAGATATGCCTAAAAAACAGCATTGAGGCAGATATACATGGCTAAGCACATTAAAGTTTTCATTCCCTAGGAAACCAACGCTCTAAATATGGTCAGTTTTTATAAAGGTAAAGATTCTCCTTGTGCATATATCCAATTGTTCCAGACTCTAGGGGATGGTGCTCACTCCGTTTCAAAGCTGAAGAGCCAGTGCATAAGTGCACTAGCGTGCCTCCCGTCCCTTGTCCTATTGTCTCTCCTATATCTCATATATCATATCTATTTTCTTCTATTCTTTTTATACTGTTCTCATAATATCCTTCTATTCTCTAATTGATATATTCTTTTCCTAAATTTTCACTTCTATTCTTTCTCTAATATAACGGGGAAGGAGGAGGTAAAGTCGGCTGCCCAGGGAAGTGGCGCATTTGAAAAACGCGCTGCTTTTCAAATGCGCCGCTTTTCAAATGCGCCGTTTCCCTGGGCAGCCGGCTTCGCATCCTCCTCCCCTGCTGCTGCGCTGGTGCTGCCCCCTGGAGCCGGGGACGGTGGGCCCGGTCTCGGCCCCGGTGTGGCTGAACCACGAACTTTGCCTCCACTTCTGCTGCTGCGCTGGGTGCTGCCCACCACCGCCCGGTCCGCTCCGCCACCCAATCCCAGTATAAGACGGTGGCAGCCCGCATCAAAATGGAGCCGGACACCATTAAACAGATAGGAAGAAGGGGGAGAGAGAAAGAGGGGAGAGAGAGAAAGGGGGCAAGAGTGGGGAGAGATGTCAGCTCAAAGCCCCGCAGAGCTGCTGCCGCCGCCTCCCCCCTTCCATCACAGCACAGGCTGAGCCTTAATTACTTGGGGGAAGGGCAGAAGTGCCTGATGGGCACTGCCATCTTTCCCTGAACTGGCGGAGGCAAAGTGGAATGAGGAGCGAGCGGTTTTTCAAGTGAAGAAAAACCTTGTTGCTCCCCACCCCCAAATCCGACGCCCAGCTAAGCTGGGCAGCCTTGGAAAAGGCTGTGCGGCGGGGTATATTTCTGTGCGCACCCGCACAGGTGCGCACCTTAAAGGGAACTATGCTCAGTGGTCATGTGGCTGGTATAACTAAATGCCAAAAGCGCACGGAGTGCTGTTACTGCTCCACCAAAGGTGGTCCCTATTTTTCTACTTGAACTTTTTATGTGCTTTCAGTCTATGGAGAGGGGCGGCATACAAATCCAATAAATTATTATTATTATTATTATTATTATTAGGTTGGCAGAAGCTGGGCTAAATACTGGGAGCTCACAATGTTACGGGGCACTCGGGATTTAAACCGTTGAACTGCCAACCTTTTGATCGACAAGCTCAGCATCTTAACCACTGAGCGAGCACATCCTTCAGTTTTCCATACCTTGATGCTATTTTTCAGAGAGATGGGGAAGACATGGAGGTAGTGACAGAACTTTATTTTCCTGGGCTCCAAGATCGCCGCAGATGGGGACTGCAAACATGAAATTAAAAGACGCTTGCTCCTGGGGAGGAAAGCTATGGCAAATCTAGACAGCATACTAAAAAGCAGGGACTTCACTCTGCCAACAAAAGCGCGTAGAGTCGAGGCTATGATTTCCCCAGTTGCAATGTATGGTTGTGAAAGTTGGACCATAAGAAAGGTTGAGCACCAAAGAATTGAGCCCTTTGAATTATGGTGCTGGAGAAGACTCCTGCGAGTCCCTTGGACTGCAAGGTGATTAAATTGGTCAGTCCTAGAGGAGATCAACCCTGACTGCTGTTTAGAAGACCAGATCCTGAAGATGAAACTCAAATATTTTGGCCACCAAATGAGAAGGAAGGACTCACTGGAGAAGAGCCTAATGCTGGGAAAGATTGAGGGCAAAAGAAGAAAGGGACAACAGAGAATGAGGTGGATGGATGGAGTCACTGAAGCAGTTGGTGTGAGCTTAAATGGACTCTGGGGGATGGTAGAGAACTGAAAGGCCTGGAGGAATGTTGTCCATGGGATTGCAATGGATCAGATTATGACTTTGCAATTAACAACAAATCATGTATAGATACTGTATTTGATTTATAATCCTTTGTTCAGACACTGTTTGAAGTTACGGTGATGTTGAACAAAAGGACACGTGTACACAGTGAAGGGGTACTAAAATTTTTAGTACCTCACTGTGGGTGTGGCTTATGCAGGATGCCCTGCATTTTCTTTCAAGTTCATTTAGTGCAAATTGGGTGCTCTGGGGTGGAGCCCCATTTTCGCTACCCCACTGCGTTTCCCCCCTGTCTGGGCAGCAGCCCACCTCTTTATGTATAGTTTAGTTATGGTCATTGCGGTGCACCCACATGTGTGATCAGAATGTGGCTACTTGGCAGCCTGCCTACACTTATGATAACACGGGCTTTATAGTTCCCACATGCCTATCTTCCCTCTACCTTTGCTGCCCTGGTGCCCCTGTGCGCTACCACTCCTGAGGATCTCACTAATTTCTTCCCATTGCTACTGAATCAGTAGAAGTCAACACCAGCTAAAGAACTGGCAGCTGTGATTTTAAGTTGTGCATGTAATACATTTATAATGCCTCACAACTCCCATTAATGAAATTAATTTTGTATGTTGATTTTTTTCTTTCCTTCCAGGTGGTTTTTCTTTTACCTTCTAGGTAAAAATTTCTATTAAGCATTGTTAAAGCTTATATTCCTATCAGGTTGTGGAGGAATCTTGAACGGAGTTAAAAAGATAATTTCATTTCAGCTGTTTCCATCCCATCAGCAGTTCAAGCTAACCAGGCTTTTGACTGCCCACCTCAATTCAAGATTCCAGCACAGACATAGAGAGAGTTGGTTCTGAATATGATAACAGTTCCCAAGTCACTTTATGCTTCTTGTATTAATATCATTCCTACTTTAGAATTTAATTTAAATTTGGAACCATTTATGCACTTCAGGTAGTCCTTGACTTATGACCATTCCTTTAGCAACCAAAGTTACAACCATGCTAAAAAGAAATTAACCGGTCCTTGAATTTACAGCAGTCACAGAGCCTCACAGTTATGTGATTGCCCTTATAGTAGCCCATGACCAGAAAGACCCAGGTTCTCCTTTAGGCAAGAAATCCACCTGAATTGTTTTGGGCCAACTACTGTTTTTCAGCTCTGGACTAGGAAGTGAAAAAAGAACACATTTACCACCCATTTTCTGGACCAATATGGTAAATTATTGTCCATAATCTTAATTTAAAAGACCAGCATGTGGTACATTTGACTAGGAATGATAATATAGAAACTATGGGCAAATGACAGTAGAGTAGAGTAGAATAGAGTATAGTAGAGTATAACAGAACAGAACATAATTCTTTATTGGCCAAGTATGATTGGACACACAAGGAATTTGTCTTTGGTGTATATGCTCTCGGCATACATAAGGAGACTAAAATAAATTCATCAAGAATAAAAAGATACAACAGTGATAATCAAGGTTACTAATAAGCTAATAAGTTATGGGTTCCTATATATTCTGTGTAGTAATCATAGACACCAAGACCTGTTTTCTGAGCAAATCTTTTCCAAGCTAGGAAATCTGAGTTGAGAAGCCTCTGTGTTCAGAAACTCTGCCTGCTCAGACAGTTGTGTTTATTTTTATAGAAATTTCTTGTTGTGCACACAAGTACAATGATTGACTCACCCCAAAGACAACTAACTAGTAATAATGTGATAAATGGTTAACATACAGCAGATAGATCATGTCAAGCAAGCAGGTGAGTACATGATTGTTAATTTAACCTTTTGCTCTTAGCTAGAACAATAGATGAGCTGAGTAAATAAGTAACCTTTATTCTAGTACACAGAGAGTAGAACAAGTAACCTTTAAACTTAAACAGAACAGAGGAGCAGGATGTTTGGTCAATATAATCAAGATAGGCATTCTATATCGTTGAATCATTGACAATAACCAACTTTTCTGATAGTGTAGTTGAATCCAATAGAAGGTGCAAAGTAATCATATGCATACTTACTGAAGAGGAAATGTCATTACAGGTAGTTCTGGTCTTATGCTCACAATTGAGCCCAAAATTTCCATCGCCAAGCAAGATATCCACTAAGTGAATTTTGCCTCATTTTACAACCTTTCTTGCCACAGTTAAGCGAATCACTGCAATTGTTAAGAGAGTAACACTGTTATTAAGGGAATCTGGCTTAGGTGATCACATGACCTTGGGAATGCTGCAATGGTCATAAGTATGAAAAATGGTCCAAAGTTATTTTTAAGTGCTGTTGTAGTTTCAGGAAGGGTCACTAAATGAATGATTGCAAATTGAGGGCTACCTGTATCATGAATAATCTTAGGATACAACCACCATATCCCCATAAAGTTAGGTTAAGTTGCCTCAATAATAATAATAATAATAATAATAATAATAATAATAATAATAATAATTATTATTATAATAATAATAATAATTATTATTATTTTTTATTAGATTTGTATGCCGCCCCTCTCCGAAGACTCGGGGCGGCTCACAACAATAACAATGTAGTACAAATCCAATAATTAAAACTAAAGCTAAGAACCCATCATTTTGCTTTTTAAGGAGGTTATCTCCTTGTATCTCTAGTCTTTAACTTTGGGTTTCCTGTTCTATTGGAAATATATTTTCCATCTTCTCTTGTCCATACAAACCTTGCTGAATGCATGACCTGTTTCACTTGGTTCAAGCAAGCACTGTGATGAAGTGGCAAGAATAAAAATGTGTCTAGCAACTTTTGTTCGCTGTGTACATGCTACTTTTTCAGTCACTTGATTTCCTTGTATTGCTATTCCGATTTGTGCTACTGAACTAACATGACCACGGAAGAAAAGCAGCAGCAGCAACAACAACAGTGTAAATAAAGAAAGATGAACTCAGGTTACTATTAAACAACTTGCACATCGGCCTCAGACCCATGGGATGTAAGCTGTTTTTGAAAGTTTGCGTTCTGCAATATTGCTTTCTCTAGCCATACTGGGGCTGCTCTAGTAATCTGTTTCCAGCTTGTCTCTCAGATATTATAAAGGTCAACAAATACCTTGAGAGAGATCCTGGTTTAATCTGCTATCACTAAAGCAGCACTAAGATTACTTGAGAATGTGTAGTAAGCCCTCTGTAAAGTAACCTTTCAATTGGGTAGTTTCTTTTTCTGCAATGGTCAGAGAATTAGGTCTCAGCAAGTTCGTAAGAGCAGTGCCTATATTTAATGGTTTTGACAGGTGGATAAATTTACTGCTCTAACCATTCGTAACACTCACCCCCTCTCCCCAAGGCCCAGCTCATATATTGAGAAATGATTAATACCCACCAATTATGTACACCTTTATGTACAGTGACAGCACCAAGACAAATTCCTTGTGTATTCAATCACACTTGGCCCATCCCCATCTCCTATCCTACTGTGTTGGTTATCACCTATAAAGCCCTACATGGTTTAGGGTCAGGCTATTTACGGGACTGTCTTCTGCCTCACACTTCCCAGAGACTGATTAGAGCCCAAAGGGTTGGCCTTCTCCAATCCCATCGGCCAAAAAGTGCCAACTGGTAGGGCCTTCTCTGTGGCAGCTCCAGTTTTTTTGGATGTGCACCGCTCCCACCCTCTTGGCCTTCTGGAAAGCCTTAAAAACCAGGCGTTGCTGGCAAACCTGTGGCTGTTGAGCAATAGCATTGAGCTCCAGCCCAGAAGTATGAATGTTTTTATCATAGGGTTTTAAATACTATTTTTAATCTGTTGTACGATGGCCATAGTCTGAAAGCAGTTGGGTGGCTCACAAATGTAATAAATTAAATTAAATTAAATTATTCCTATCTCATTCTATTCCTGGACTTTAATATATCCTGCAGTGAATTGTTGGGACATTACTGTACCTATTTGCTGTCCCACTTTAAGGCAGAATATAAACTGGCAAAATAGAAACTGATTATGGCAGCCTGCTTTTGAAGACCTTGCTGAAAGACATACAGGGTAAAAAGGAACTCTTCCTTCAGGCTCATGAATGTTCATCAAGGTTCCAGGGAGGTGGCTGGTTAAAAAGGCTGGGCAAGCATTATGTATGCATGTATTCAATGATGGGCTCCTACGGGTACAATCAGATATGCAGAACCGGTAGAAAAATTTTGAATTTTTTTTCTCTTCTTCCCTCTTGGGCTCTGGGTATGTTTTTCCTATCTCAGTAAATGAGGTTGAATGTGTATAATAATTTTAGAAGAGCTGTGCATGCATGTGTGTGTGTACATATACATAGATTTTATATAGTAATTTATGTTTTTGTGTCCCTGTGCGTAGTATGTATGTACACATATGGCATATATACATATGGCATATATATATAGAATTAAATAGTATATTTTTGATGTTCAGTAATAGTAAATAGATAGGGAAATTGTATCTCTTTGAGGTGAGGAGAGGCCAGGCACCCTAACACTTGACGTGAGTGCCCTCAAGTTGGCCATCTTTAAGCCAATAACATGAACTTTAAGTCACCCCAGTCACATGATCATCAAGCCACTCCCGCCTGGTCACATGGCCACACCCTCAAAATAAGTGAGGCCCACAGTGTGGTAGTAAAAATGTTTGCAGCCCTTCACTGTATGTATGTATACTGCTCAAAAAAATAAAGGGAACACTCAAATAACACATCCTAGATCTGAATGAATGAAATATTCTCATTGAATACTTTGTTCTGTACAAAGTTGAATGTGTACAACAGCATAGAATAGAATAGAATTTTTTATTGGCCAAGTGTGATTGGACAGACACGGAATTTGTCTGCTGCATATGCTCAGCGTACATAAAAGAAAAAGATACATTTGTCAAGAATGTATCATGTGGTACAACACTTAATGATTGTGATAGGGGTCAAATAAGCAACGAAGAAACAATATTAATAAAAATCTTAGGATACAAGCAACAAGTTACAGTCATACAGTCCGAAGTGGGAGGAAAAGGATGATAGGAATGGTGAGAAAAACTAGCAGAAATAGAAGTGCAGATTTAGTAAAAAATTCTGACAGTGTTGAGGGAATTATTTGTTTAGTAGAGTGATGGCGTTGGTGAATGTGAAATTGATTGTCAATCAGTGTTGCTTCCAAAGTGGACAGTTTGATTTCACAGAAGTTTGATTTACTTGGAGTTATATTGTGTTGTTTAAGTGTTTCTTTTATTTTCTTGAGTGGTATATATATATTCCAGCGAGGTGATCTCAACATTCATTGTTTTCTGATCCAAGCGAGGTTGATTGACACCTGCAAGACGCTGCATCAGGTAGTAGTAATAATAATAATAATAATAATAATAATAATAATAATAATAACAACAACAACAACAACAACAACAACAATTTATTAGATTTGTATGCCGCCCCTCTCCGTGGGCTCGGAGCGGCTGTGTGCCCCCAGTGAGCACACAGCTGTGACCTAGCTCTGTTGCAAGAGACTTAACATCGGGCGCTTTCCCCACTTTGGCCAAACGTAGCTTATTCTCAGGTGTGCCGTTCTCAGTTTAACCCAGCCTCGGTCTTTTGACCCTTCGCCTCCCGCAGAAGCGTTTGACACAGGCACGTGGGCGGCACCTCTCCTTCCGCTCACTTTCCAGTCTCGAGTGGCGGCGGGGTGTGTGTGCGTGTGTGTGTGTTTGAAGAGAGGTCGGTCGCCTATTTCCTCCTGCTGCCACTCTTTTGGAGCCGCACTTCCTCCGGCGCTTTGCTTTGAACGCCGCTCCTTCTCTTCTCCGCAGGGTAAGTCAAAGTCGGTCGACGGGGAGCCGGAGCGGACAATCCACGGTCGGGCGATCCACGCGCGGGTGGGTGGGGGAGGACGGCGGGGGCAAAACAAATAAAAAAATAAAATCGCAGGCTTCGTGAAGCTGGGCTTTCCGAGCCCGAGGGCTCTTTTGTCAGGCAGAGGTGGCGGCAAGCCGGTACAGTACTTCCGCGCCGGCGCCATGTGATCCTCCACGCGGATGGCAAGGGCCAGGCAGGAGAAGCTACCTTTCCCCCATTCTCAGGTCCGAGAAGGAGCCTCTTTCTCGGAGAGAGTCCACTTTGCAAGCGCCGCCGACTGTCGGTGGATCGGCGAGGGGGGGGGGGAGTTATCCCAGGCGGGCGCAACCAGCGGCGCGGCTGATCTTTTTTCTTTTTTTTGCTTTGCGCAATTGGCTGCAGCCCTTAATAAGACGCCGTATTGCTTACAGCCAGGTGGGAGCCCTTACAGGGACCAAGAGACTTGTTTCCAGAGCAGCAGGGTTTGGGATGGCGTTATCTTGCCCGCTGCTGGACTCTGCGCCTTTTTCATTTTTCTTAGCCCCACCGGTCGCCTTTCAAGCCAACGGTTCAGTCTCTCCTCCCTCCTTCCCTTACTACTATACTGCTCAAGAAAAATAAACACTCAACTAACACATCCTAGATCTGAATGAATGCAATATTCTCATTGAATATTTTGTTTTGTACAAAGTTGAATGTGCCCAACAGCATGTGGAATTGATTGTCAATCAGTGTTGCTTCATAGAAGTTTGATTTACTTGGAGTTATATTGGGTTGTTTAAGTGTTCCCTTTATTTTGGTTTTTTCTGAGCAGTGTAGGTTTTTTCTCAACATTCCTATCACCCATTTCCTCCCAGGGTGGAAATGGAACAAGAAAAAGGGTAGATGCACTGGTGAAGAGTAAGAGAAGCTGACCACAAAACTGAAATGAGATGTGGGTAAGGAGGTGTAACACCAAGACAACTAGACACAAGAACACCCCCCCCCCAAGCCATCACTCTGCTAAACAAATACAGTAATTCCCTTAACACTGTCAAACTATTTACTAAGTCTGCACTACTATTACTACTTTTTTCCCATCATTCCTATCACCCATTTCCTCCCACTTATGAGTGTATCACTGTAACTTGTTGCTTGTGTCCTTAAGATTCTTATTAATACAGTATTGATTGCAAACTGTTTTTGAAAGTTTGTGTTCTGCAATATTGCTTTCTCTAGCCATACTGGGGCTGCTCTAGTAATCTGCTTGCCTTAGAGCCATACAGCTGCTAAAGCAAGCAGCCTGAAGACCAGTTCAGCCCTGCCTCGGGCTTGAAGCCGACTGGGCACCCTTGGGCCTGTCATTCACTCTCAGCCCTAGGAAGCAGGCAATGGTCAAATCATTTCTGAAATCTTACCTAGAAAATTGAAAGACAGTCGCTTGTCACACATATGACCAAATTAGGCTATGCCTTTCACCAGGAAGGAAATTACTCATCCTGCTGTTCCTATCCTAACTTGAAAACAAAAGAATTCAGAAATGAGTTTGCTCTTAAGCCATGAAGCCAATGAAAAGTTCCAGGTTCCTTTTCTCTCCTGTAATAAATGTAAAAGACTGAAAATTAATCAGGCACTTGCTTTCCATTCTTAGTCATTTAGGAGAAAGAAGCATCTTAAGTCAGAATTCAGTCACACTTGCTCTAGAACTTTTTGAAAAGGTAAACAAAAAACATTCCCTTAACATTTGAAATAATATGCACACTTAAGTAATTATCACCTGCTTCCTCGTCTCGGCTCTTTAAAGTGAAACGAAACTTGTTTGTTCACTGTGTTAATTACATCTCATACTTTGGAACTATAGGAGCTTGCCTGGCTGGCCTGCAGTCATACAAGTTTCTTAGGTTTTAAGTCCCATCAAACTTAATGAAGTTCTCATTAAACATGAATATAAAATTTCAATGTTGGGACTTAATTAATTTTTTTAAAGAAAGACAGCTTGTGATTTTAGTGAAAAGACTTGTAGGACAGCCGGGTTAGACTGACAGCCAAATAATCAGATTGTTTGGTTGCACTTTTTCTGATGAACTGAATATTGACAATTTCAGAATGTAACTGTTACAAGATTAAGTAGCCGCAGCTCTCTTATGTGGGTGGATTACTGCACAGATTTTGTGTAGTCTTGTCAGGAAACTGCCATTGATTAGCAAAAAATAAATAAATCCCAATTTATTTGAACTAGTTTATATAAATTAAACGCTAGCTTGTAATGCCATTTGATGATGATTTTGAAGAGGTAGTACTTTGGCAGAGTCTGTAAATACCAATTTGTTTATGATACTATACCACTTTTGAGATGGGCCTTATTAATAGGTTTACAAAACTTAAAACCTGTAAGTAATCTCAACCTATGGCCATTTGTTTAGCAACCATTGGAAGTTACAACAGCAGTGAAAAAAGTTACAACTTGTACTTACGAACTTTGTAGCCTTCCCATGGTCACAAGATCAAAATTAGAGTGCTTAACTGGCATTACTTACAATAGTTGCAGTATCCCAGGGTCATGGGTTTGCTGTTTGCAAACTGGCTTCTGATAAGCATAGCCAATGGGGGAAGCCTGATTAGTTTACTGACTGCATTCTTCACTTACAACCATAGTTCCCTCTAAGCTGAGCAGTGAGCAATCGCTCACTTAAAAATCATCATCAACTCAGAGTTTTTCAAACCTGCCCAGAAGCCGAGAGGGAAAAAGTGAGAGGGAAAGAGTGCCGCCCAGTCCCAAAGGGACTGCTGCTCAGACACTATACTTTTCCGCCCACACCAGAAAAAAATTAGAGGGGACATTGCTTACAACTGCAGTGATTTGCTTAATGTTTATGGCAAAAAGGTCATAAAATCAGGCATGATTCATTTTACTTAGCAATTGAAATTCTGGTGTAGATTGTAGTTGTAAATCAAGGACTACTGCAGCTGTCTGTTAAAGACAGCTAGTTAAGTTGTTTGTGTTTTCTTTCAGTCTTGGTGAAATTATATTGAAATTCTGCATTTACACTGGTAATTTGGTGTATTATATGAAAAGTAAGATAGTTCTTTTCCCCAAATGAGTTACACTTTAAAGTAGAAAAATAATCTTAGATTTTGATCTGCAAACAGCAAAAGAGGCAGATAAGGGTTTTTTGTGTGTCAAATCTCAATTTAAGGGGGGAGGAGAGAGAGGTAGGGAAAGGAAAAATTACCTTAAATGCAGAATCATGTGCTTTTCAGAGAAATGTAATACTATAAATAATTGTTATACAGAACAGCCCCTTTTGCAACAATTTAAATTCTAGGATTTTTAACATGAGTATATGCTTTACATATACAGGTACCAAATGCATTTTAAGATTTTCCTTTGCAGAATATGTAGCAATGTATCTGAGTTCCAAATACATAATAAGGAATATAATTATCTGAGAATGTGAACCAATAAAAAGGACCTCTCCCCAACATGAATTCATTGTGTCCCTAAGTGCACATGAAACTTTTAAAATCTCAGTACTGTACTTGTTTTGAATATGAAAGAAAACATAAAGGAACAAATTTATAACGCAACAATAATTTATTTGTAGGTTACAATGAATGTTGAACATGAAATCACCCTGTTAGTTGAAGAAATTCAACGGCTGGGGACCAAAAGTAAGTATGACTGGCTGTAGAAGGAATATAAAATTAATAGACTCCAAATGTGATACAATATAACTGACATAACTTTCAATGTATATTGGTCTAATATTTCCAGATGGCATTGTATTGGGGAAATCTGCAATGTAGGAAAACCTGCAGAAAAAGCCCCATTTTGAAAAGTAAGGTATAAAACTCAGGATACAAGATTTTGTTCTTAAAACTGGAGTAGATTGGATGAAAATTAATACTGAGTTCAGTAAATGTCTGGCAACAGTTCAAACCTTAAAGGAAGTGGTTAAGGCTTTTGCTTCAAGCCAGTGTTTGTTACAGAATATAAATTATTGTTTAGGTGCTATCAAGTTTATGTCAATTCTTAGTGACTATATTTTCTCCTGTTCCTAATCTAGTTCCTTTGGCCTTTAGCAGTGTATTTATGATCACTTTAATTAAGCCACTCTCTTTCTGTCTTTATTTCTCTGTTTCCCAATATTATAGACTTCTCTAGAGAGTGATGGATGTCTTCTCTTAATGTATCCAAAGTGGGATAATTTGAAACCCATGAGAACCCCAAGTTGATTGGTTTGATTATCAATTTGTTTGTTCTTAGCTATTCAAGTCCATAGGACTTCTCCAACATCAACAGGATATACAGTGATCCCTCATTTTTCACGGGGATGCATTCCAAGACCACCTGTGAAAAATGAATTTCCGTGAAGTAGAGGAAAGATATTTTTTAATGTATTTAACGAGTATTTGGACTTTAAAAACCCACCCTTTGCATTAAACAGTCATTCTATAATGTTTCTCAGCTGGAACTACATGTGACATCCTACCAGTTTCTTTAATAGAGTACAGTAGTACTGTAGGAGAATTTTATGAATTGGATTTAAAATTTTCAAAGGATTTAAAGGATTTAAGCCCCCTTTGAAAACCCGTGAAGTAGCAAATCCGCAAAAGATGAACCACGAAGTAGCGTGGGATTACTGTAAATATTGATTACTAAATAGATAAATAGATAATAAGAACAGCATGGGAGCCACCAGACTATTTAAGTCAACAGCATGCATCTCTAGTTCTAATAGCATTATACAGAACAGTGATGGTGAACCTATGGCTCTCTGTGGGCACATGAGCCATTGCCCCAATTTAGGTTTGCTGTGCATGGGTATGTGCTTCCCGCTGGCCAGCTGGGCTTTGGGTCTCTCCGTGCATGCGAGGTGGGGCACGTACATAGGGGCCATGTGTGCATTGCATTTTGGGGGTTCAGACATCCACACACACTTTGGGCACTCGGTCCAGACAAAATTAGCCATCAATGATATAGCCAGACTGCCAATTTGACTGCTGAAAACTGGTGCCAAGTCTCTCATATGCTTGTAACTACTAATGCAAACTTTACTTGTGCCAGAGATAATCATTTAATGGAAAGCAACAATCTTTTCTAAAGGAATGCCTACTTGCTTGTGGAAACTTGGCAACAGTGAGAGATGATGTCTAGGTTGATGCATCATGTTATCTTTGTTTACTTGTTGAATATTAATTGTGACAATTTATGCAACAAGCCAAAATTATATTTGATTCCCAGTTAAGTCACTGGACGCTTTTCATAATTTTCCCGCTTTTAAAATAAAACTGGATTCGTACGTGCACGTTGGTTCCAGTTCAAACTGCTGGTGTAAGTTTAGGTTTTAATCAACAGCCTAAGTCAGTGATGGTGAATCTCTTTTTCTTTGGGTGCCAAAAGTGCATTATCACATATGCACGTGTGCCCACACCCACAATTCAATGTCCACTGCCATCTGCACATGTGCATGTCACAGCTGTCATGCTGCCCTGCTCCCCAAAGCATGCACACACCTCTCTGCAACTCCGTTTCCCCATTTCTGGTGGGCCAGGCAGGCCCTTCTTTTGCCCTCCCTAGGCTCCAGAGGCTTCCTTGGGAGCCTGGGGAGGGCAAAAATGTCCCATTGGAGGCTGAAAACGCCTTCCCACAGCCTCAGGGCAAGCTAAAAATCAGCTGGCCAGCGTGCAACATGCGCACTAGAGCTGAGCTAGGACAATAGCTCACGTGCTGGTGGATATGGCTCTGCATGCCACCTGTGACACACGAGCCATAGATTTGCCATTACAAGCCTAAGACCGTGGTTTGTAAATTCACTATACTATTGTGCCTTTTTTCGAAAAGGCATTTAAATACAATCTTATTTTTTTCTTCATTGACTTTTAATTTTAGGTGATATTCATGCTCACTAATAACTGTTAAAAATAAGGATTTTTTTTGTTCCTTTCAGCTTACCAGTGTATCATGCAAACGGCTATTTGTAAAATATTTTTATAACATGTAGGGAAACCCATCTAATAGTGGTTTATTCGACTAATCATGGCTGATATGAAGCCAGCCAGTATTAATCATAACTACCTTGAGTAACTTTGGGCCTAAATGATACCATATTTTCATATGATTATTATTATATAGTTTGTTTTCAGTAATTAATAATGGAAGATTAACTTTGTTTTAAAGAAGTGCTAAAATGTGGTTTTTTTCTAACCATCAGTTAAAGACTTTTGATACCTTCTTCAGCAGTGTCAGCGAATCTAAAATAATGTTGCAGAGATTACTCATTGAAAATAGTTTATTATTTGATCTAATAGATTTTGATTTAATAATAATTTTTAATGATTTATGTCTCCAAGTATATGTTCTGTTTAAAAGTTAACATACTGGTTGTATTGTGGTGAATTTGGCCACAGATACAATAATCTTATTAAATGAAATTAGAAATCTTGAAAATCTTCAGGTCCAAAGACTTATTGGGATCTAAAAATAACGAGTCTATGGAAAGGGGTGGCATACAAACCTAATAAAATAAATAAATAAATAAATAAATAAATAAATGTCGTTTCATCTTCCTGCTTTCTTTTGTCCAGATCCTGATGGGACATTGAGTGTGAAGTTTGGAGTACTGTTTGCGGATGACAAATGTGCCAACCTTTTTGAGGCTTTAGTGGGAACTCTGAAAGCTGCAAAACGACGAAAGATAGTTAGTTATCCTGGCGAACTGCTTTTGCAAGGAGTTCATGACAATGTTGATATCTTGTTATTGCAGGATTAGTTACTTTCCTAGCAAATGGCATTTTCATTAGGTATCTACAGTATATGTAATTCGGATCAAGAAGCATTTGATTGAAAGTATATCTTCCTATTTATCTTTATACAATTATATATAAAACATCTTAGAAGGCCTTTTAAGAAATTCTTTTCTGAAACCCCTTGCTAGTTTGTTGGGCCTTTTGTGTTTGTGTGTGGGGGATTTGGGAATTACATTCTCACATGTCTGAAATGTTCTTAAACTTTGAGAATTCCTTACAAATTAGCAATATTAACAACCTAAACCCTGCTACAAACTTCCAAAGATGAGTTTTATGGAGATTCTGTCATTTCTCTGCAAGAATCATAATTATTCTGGCCAAATGAAGCATTCAAGCTGGTAATTTCATCTGAAACTGAATATTTGATATGGTCTTTTTATACAATGCTTGCAACATACTGAACTGTGATACTTCAGAGGAACTGTGGAAAGTTATAAAACCAATGGCAAGCAGAGGAATTCTCTTGCATTTTTTTTTTGTATTCTCGTTAATGAAGGAGAGAATGTTACGGAAATCATTTCAAAGAAGAAAATAATGTAAGAAAAATGTGTCATTAGTATGTTATTTTGCACTTAGTTGGTTATAAAGTGACCAAGACAAAGTGTTTTGTTTTTTATTATTGCAAAACATTTCTCCAACTATCGGCAAATCAGCCATAAATTAAATTCTGAGCAAATACTCAAAAGGATATTTTCTTTGGCAGTATTTCATTGCTAAATGGGAGTCTCGCTGTTGAGAAATCCATCTGGGTTTGCCTCCCACAAATTTGAGAATCTCAAAAGACTATTTGTGTCTAACTCATATAATATTCCTTTTCTCAGGGTAAAGTTAGAAAAGAGAAACTCCTATTCCTCCCCCAGTTTCTCTAGAAGGTCTATTACTTGATGCTGCTGCCCTTCCTGGGAATGAGTGTACCTTAAACAAACTCTGTAGATCACTTCAAAAGGCACTAAGTATTAGCCAAACTGCTGTTAAGGCAAGTTCATTCCTTTTCTATTTGGTCTGTTTGAAAAAGAAGTGGAATAGGGTGTGGGAAATGCTCATATGAACCCATTCTGGCAGGCATCAGGCATTCAGGGACTGAAAAGATAGAATGATATAAAATGAGAACAGGAAGACCATCTCGCAGAGGTTCATTCTTTTAGTTGTTTACAAGATGATTGAAGTGCACTTCTCATTACTATAATTCATTTAGAAAATTAGCAAATCACCAATTCTTTCCCCTCTCCACTCCTACCCAATACTTGAGAATTAAAGACTGTCTAAATAGCAACAATGATATATTTTATCTTTTAGCTCACTCTATTCTATGCTATTCTATTCTCTATTCTTTGCACGATCCTAATTGATTTAGTGGCTGGTTGGTCTTCCTTCAAAGTAAAATACTTCATCAATAAATAGAAATCTGGGAGTTATTTTTAGTCATTTCATTCTGTGAAAAAAATGCCTTTAATTAAACATTTCATGTACACCAGGAAACCTGGTCTCAAAAATACATATTTTTGGTATTTACAATAAAATATTTCCAATTCTCGCCAGTGTGGTTTGTTTCTTGAAGTCTGGAGTAGCTCATCTGAACACTGGAATTATTATTTTGCAAGGATCCTCTTTGCCAGTTCTGTACACACTTGTATTAACATCATCAAGATTGAAGCATTCAAGAAAAAGAAAAGATAAAACAAAAGCCTAGAATTGCAACCAAGAGCTGTGTTTTCTGGGCATTTTTAGCCATAAAATACCCTAAGAAAAACTGTCAATTTAAGGATTCTGGAAAAGTCTTGTTCACACAAACCTCATATATCTGCCAGCATTGGCCCTCATTAGAATAAAGTCAAATTCTGCAAATGGGGCTTCTTCTGAAGACTTATCATAATCTGAATCTGATAAAAAAGAAGTCTATTAAGAGATGAGAGCAACAACTGCAATTCAACCAGTGGTAGCTCAAGGGCATATGGAACACCAGGCCACACTGACTAAGGTGCCGCCTTGTTTCCTGATTTCTTATTTGTACTCTATGACAATCATTAAGTGTTATACCTCATGGTTCTTGACAAATGTATCTTTTATTTTATATACACTGAGAGTATATGCATCAAAGTCAAATTCCTTGTGTGTCCAATCACACTTGGCCAATTAAGCTATGCTGCTATGTTATGCTATTCTATTGATTTGCAATTTTAGAATGATTCAGCAGGATGGTGCCTGCATTTAGGCACCTAATGTCCAATCTGCCTTAGTTTAAAGCTAGCACTGAATATAGCACCAACTCTTTAATTGTTGCATTAACTACCAAACATCTGATTTAAGGAATGAGATCTTACCACTGGTTTTAAGTCTAGGGTTTGGCTCTGGGATACCTTATGGTCCTTCTTTTTCAAGGGGATCTGCCTGGCCTCTGCAAACAGGCAAGGCAGGACCCCAAAAGGAGATATGGGCTAGTATCCCCAAAGAAGGGACAGGGTAGTTATAGTCCTGCCTGGTCAAGCGATCAAAGGCATAAGGCTCCAAAGATAGATTTGTTTTTTAAAGTGACTCCTGCTATGGAACACTTTATCTCAAGAGGTGTGCCAGGTACTCTATTTGCTTTTCACAGATGAATGAAAACAGTTCTGTGGCACCAGGCAGTGAACATTTAACATTATGACTGGCACCGGGCTGTTATTTTTATTGCACTGACATTTAATATACATGTGGATATATACTCTCTCGCACATCTTTATATATAAAGCTATTACACCTGCAAGCATAGGATTTTAATTTTATTGTAATCTGCTATGAGTTTAGGGAACTGGGCAGGACATAAATTCATATAAACTAACAAATTTCCATCCAAGAGCCGGATCACCTGTTGAATAAAGAAAGAAAACCAAATAGAAAAGATAAAGGCTTTTCAAATTCCCACTATACAAATAAATAAATACAAATAAATAAAATTCATAGGATTGGGGTGGGTGGGGAGACTTAAGCCTCCTTTATATACGTGAAAATTTCATCCCTTAACCATATCTATGTAAGATCACCTGTTGTGATATTTTAATATAAATACTTAAGAAATTACTCTGCAACAGATACAGAGCTTGACTCTGCATGGGACCTCCTAAATTTGTAGGCATTTAGCAAATAAACATTTTTAAGGGATTTTTACAGGTTGTTCTAGATCTTTTCTCTTCCAATAATTCAGAATTATGTATGTCTGTGTGAGTCACAGATTGTTATTCTGAATGAACAACACTTAGCTCTAGAGGGGAAACCATGTATTGGCTTTATGTGGGCAGTGGACTTGGATACAGCACTAAAGCAGCACAACTGCAGGAGAAAATCATAGTTTTGTTATAAAAGATTGATGCGAAAACATACAAAATGCATTTTAAAGACTAATGAAGAGTATAACGAGCTGTAATGCATTAGTAATCCTACTGATAAAAATATTTAGTTTGCATATTATTCAGAACAGCAGAAAAAATCCTGGGAATTAAAAGTAATAATATAAATTAAAATTAGACAGCACAAACAACAAATAAAGAGATAAGCAGACTTTCCTTATTTCAGGATATGATCCTTCAGAGCTGTAAGTTTATAAGCTTCATTATAATAGTATTGTGGAAACTGCCTGGGCTAGCAGACAGAAATTAGGTTAAAAAATCCTAAGAGGGTAAAAGAGGCAAGTATTTGCAAGATAAAGTGGATAATGGTAAGGTAAATTACAATGTTTAAGCACAATGCCAATTTTTAATTTTCCTTCAGTTCATGAAATGGACATAATTACACTGGTTTTAGTATCCCTTGAAAAATAAAGTAAACCTGTATTACTTTATCATAACACAACAATCATTCTCTTACAAAGCTATCTTTGGAAGAATCAGAATAATTTTATTCAAAAACTTAATGATAGTTATTCCCATATCCAGAAATATGGAGAATTGTTCCCAATATTGCAGAAATTAACCTCGGAATGAAGCTAGATTAAAATCATAAGTGTTTTGCTTAACAATCAAGTTGTGGTCAGTAAATGAGGCCCTCTGGAATCAGCTCCCCCCCCCCCCCCCCAGATTCGCACTGACCCCACCTTCCTTGTCTTCTGAAAAAGTTTAGACCTATTTATGCCGCCATTAGATCCTAGCCCCCTGACCAACTAGTGTTTTAGTGTATTTATGGAATGAATGGTGATGATTTTTAAATTATATTGGAGATTTTAAGTTATTTTAGTCATATTAATTGGATTTTTTGAGATGTATACTGTTTTGTACTTTTGATATGTTGTGAGCCGCCCCATCCTCGGAGATGAGCAGCATACAAATCCAATAAATAAATAGATAGATAGGTAGATAGATAGATAGATAGATCTGTGTTGCTCGTTATCAAAATCCAAATGGAAGCGAGTATCCCCACCTCCTGGAACTGCCCAAAAATGCGAGGCACAGAGGCAATGATGGTCTGTGGCAATCCCTGCAGCCTGGAACAGCTGGTTGGGGGTACTGTATTCCAAGAGGTAGATGCACCTGCTAATCAGCTGTTCCTGCTGAATCAGACTGCAATAACGTGCTGAAGCTGACCAGGCCATTTGCTGTTTGCTGGAAGGACGGTAGCCACATGAATTCCGATGGATGCTGGTAGGCAGAGGCAGAATCCCCCTGCCCCCGTTTTCCTCCTCGTACGTATTATAGTCCGGTGCATCTTATACTCCGAAAAATATGGTAATTAAGAGATCGGTTAATTACTGAATAATCTTGAGACTGAGAAAAAGCCACCCCAGATTGAACATACCACATATTTGTAAGTGAAATTTAAATTCTTATATTTGGAGATAAACTGCACAAAACTTAATGGGGCCAAGTTTTTATTGCATTCTAAATGACTGCATCTGTTGATGATAATAGAATTTTGGCATGCTTCTGACAATATGTCAACATATTAAACTCCTCTGGTCTTGATTTATTGCATGAGCAACTAGAACTTTTCCCCTTTTGACAAGCAACTTTCCTTGGACTTGCAGTGTGAAAATACAGGTACAAATACAATTGCAGATAGTCCTTGACTTACAACTACAATTGAGACCCGAATTCCCATTGCTAAGCAAGGTGTTAAGTGAGTCGTACCCAATTTTAGAAAGACTTTTGCCAAGATTGTCATGTGAATCACTGCAATTATTAAGGGAATCACAAAATAGTTAAGCCAATCTGGTTTCCCTTATTGACTTTGCTTGTTGGAAATGAGCAGGGAAGGTTTGCAAATGGTGATCACATGACCCCAGAATGCTCCAACCATCATAGATGCCAGCTGCCAAGTGCCCAAATTTTGTTTATGCAGTCATCAGGACGTGGTGATAGTTGTAAGTATGGAACCCATTGTAAATATCTTTCTTCAGTGAATAGAATAGAATTTTATTGGCCAAGTGTGATTGGACACACAAGGAATTTGTCTTGGTGCATATGCTCTCAACGTACATAAAATAAAATATACATTTGTCAAGAATCATGTGGTACAACACTTAATGATTGTCATAGGGGTCAAATAAGCAATGAAGAAGCAATATTAATAAAAATCTTAGGATATACGCAACAAGTTACAGTCATACAGTCAACATGGGAGGAAATGGGTGATAGGAATGATGAGGAAAACTAGTAGAATAGAAGTGCAGATTTAGTAGAAAGTCTGACAGTGTTGAGGGAATTATTTGTTTAGTAGAGTGATGGCGTTCGGGAAAAATTGTAGTTTCAAATGGTCACTAAATAATATGCAGGGATTTAACTGTTTATATTGAAAATTATTTTTCAACTGTTTTTAGAGGTTTTTATACTATTATTGATGTTTTATATTTTTGCTGTGAGCTGCCTAGAGTCCCTAGGGCAGTGATGGTGAACCAATAGCATGGGTTCCACAGGTGGCATGCGAAGCCATATCTGCTGGCACATGAGCTGTTTCCCTATCTCAGCTCCAACGTGCAGGTGTGTGCTGGTCAGCTGATTTCTGGCTCACACAGAAGTTCGGGGAGGGCATTTTTGGCTTTCAGAGAGCCTCTGGGGGATGGGGGGGGAGTTTTTACCCTTCCCCAGCTCCAGGGAAGCGTTTGGAGCCTGGGAAGGGCGAAATACAAGCCTACTGGGCCCACTAGAAATTGGGAAACAGGCTGTTTCCGGCAGAAGCTGTTTTTACCTTCCCAAGACACGCCAACACTTTTTTGGCACCCAAGGAAAAAAAAGCTCACCGTCACTGCCCTAGGGAGTTGGGTGGCATAGAAATTGAATGAATGAATGAATGAATGAATGAATAAATAAATAAGTCTAAAGTCAGGGACTGCCCAAATATGAAACAAAGTAAATACATTTCTTGATAAATTTTGAAACTTTACATGTACATCCATAAATCAATCTTAAATGAACTATAAAAAAAGGAAACAGATTTCCTGTCATGTTTGTTAAATAATGACAACAAAGCTTTCAGTCTGAATTGAAATTGCTTGATGAAAAGCAAAAGATTAAGGTTTGTAAAACTAGACAGATAAACACAGGATTTAGAACTCTTACATAAACTTATTCTCTAATTAGAGTTCAGAAACAGATGGCTTATTCAACATTGTGGGCTGCTGTTCTGCATTCAGATAGATATTTCGGTTGCCTCACGTGTTATATCTTGATGCATTTCCACTTTGAGAGGTTTTTCTTTCATGTTTGTTTTTTAATCTGCTTCTACAGAATTTTTTTGTTTTTGTCTGTACCCCATCCAGAGTCTATTTGTGGGAGAGAAGCAACTATGTAAACTTAATGAATACACAGGTACATCAGTAGGTCGATAGGTGATAGATAGCAATAGCACTTAGACTTATATACCACTTCACACTGCTTTTACAGCCCTCTCTAAGCGGTTTACAGAATCAACATATCAGATCCAACAATCTGGGTCCTCATTTTACCGACCTCGGAAAGATAGAAGGCTGAGTCAACCTTGAGTCTGGTGAAATTCAAACTGCCTAATTGCAGTCAGTCAGCAGAAGTAGCCTGCAATGCTGCATTTTAACCACTGTGCTACCTTGTCTCTTCAGCTGGGATAGGTAAGCAGGAAGGTAGATATTTTAGTTTAAATCACTAAGTGATATACAAGACTTCATAGCTGCTAGCAGAAGAGCTGATGAACAGCACCCACTCACTGAATACTGAAATATCAGTTTACTATATAAGCAATCCTTAACTTACGATTAATGGAACTCTCAACTACAGTTGTAAATTATCACATGACCATATCTGATTTTATGACCTTTTCTGCAGCGGTTACTAAGTGAACATTGTAGTCATTTAGTGAACCCATTGGGGTTTTTTTTAGCTAACTTTTTTTTTAGCTAAACTTTTTTTTTAGCTAAAAACGGGAAATAAATATTAGTTTCTGGCAAAAATGTTTCAAATCATGGACATGTAATTTCAGGATGCTGCAAATGCCGTAAACATGGTCAGGTTTTTGACCACCCAAAATGGGATCATGTTATTGTGGAGGAGGTGGCTGCTGGAACTTTGAGTTTGGGTTAGAACAGTGGTAGGTTGCTATCTGTTTGCTCCCCCTTCATTAGCTCCGCCTCCAAGCTAAGAGCGAACTGGTTCTCTGTGGGCCCACCTGCTTGCCCCTGGGTTATACTGACCTTTATCTCCGCTTCTGAAGCCCAGCTGATTAGAGGTGGCAGATTGAATTGTTGCTAGGTGGCTGTTTTCCTTGCTCCTTGCCTAGTTTGCAATGTGGAAATTCTATTTCCTCTATGCATGCAGCGAAGCATGTACTCAGCAATTCGGTTTAAAGCTGGTAGCAACCCACCACTGGTCCAAAGGGATCTTGCGTAACTTTAAAGTATCTCTAACTCAGTGTTTCCCAACCTTGGCAACTTGAAGATATCTGGACTTCAACTCCCAGAATTCCCCAGCCAGCATTCGCTGGCTGGGGAATTCTGGGAATTGAAGTCCAAATGTCTTCAACTTGCCAAGGTTGGGAAACACTGTTCTAAGTGACTGGTGAAAGTCAAGGACTACAGGTATATTGGATTGGAAGAGTGCCAATTGGAGTTGGGCGGCATATAAATTTCACAAATAAATACATTTCACAAATAAACTACAGTATTTTTTTTAAAAAAGAAATATAAAACACAACTCAAGACTGCATGTCTGGAAAGATTAAAACGCCATAAGAATTTACACTGACACTAATTTACACTATTAGATTTGTATGCCGCCCCGAGTCTGCGGAGAGGGGCAGCATACAAACCTAATAAATATTAGGTTAGGTTAGGTTTATTGGATTTATATGCCGCCCCTCTCCGCAAACTCGGGGCGGCTCACAACAATAATAAAAAACAGTACGGTACACAATACCAAATCCAATGCCCACCCATCCAGTTACAATTTAAATTAATAATCTCATAAAAACAGTATATATAAAAAACAGGCACACAGTCAATCAATCAACAGAACAACATAGGCAAGGGGGAGGTGTTTTAGTTCCCCCATGCCTGACGGCAAAGGTGGGTCTTAAGGAGTTTACGAAAGGCAGGGAGGGTGGGGGCAATCCTAATCTCAGGGGGGAGCTGGTTCCAGAGGGTCGGGCCCCCCACAGAGAAGGCTCTTCCCCTGGGTCCCGCCAGACGACATTGTTTAGTCGACGGGACCCGGAGAAGGCCAACTCTGTGGGACCTAACCGGTCGCTGTGATTCGTGCAGCAGGAAGCGGTCCCGAAGATATTCTGGTCCGGTGCCATGAAGGGCTTTATAGGTCATAACCAACACTTTGAATTGTGACCGGAAACTGATCGGCAGCCAATGCAGAGTGTTGGAGTGATATGGGCATACTTGGAGAAGCCCATAATTGCTCTCGCAGCTGCATTCTGCACGATCTGAAGTTTCCGAACACTTTTCAAAGGTAGCCCCATGTAGAGAGCGTTACAGTAGTCGAGCTTCGAGGTGATGAGGGCATGAGTGACTGTGAGCAATGACTCCCGGTCCAAATAGGGTCGCAACTGGCGCACCAGGCGAACCTGGGCAAACGCCCCCCTCGCCACAGCTGAAAGGTGTTTTTCTAATGTGAGCTGTGGATCGAGGAGGACGCCCAAGTTGCGGACGCTCTCTGAGGGGGTCAATAATTCCCCCCCCAGGGTAATGGACTGACAGATAGAATTGTCCTTGGGAGGCAAAACCCACAGCCACTCCGTCTTGTCTGGGTTGAGTTTGAGTTTGTTGACACCCATCCAGGCCCCAACAGCCTCCAGGCACCGGCACATCACTTCCACTGCTTCGTTGACTGGATATTATTATTATTATTATTATTATTATTATTATTATTATTATTATTATTATTACATTGAAATTTCAAAGCCATTATCAAAATAATATTGAAAAATAAGGCCAGTACAAGATGGTTATTTCATAGTCAAACCTGCAACTCTTTTTCTTTCAAAAGGGCTAAACTCAAGTCAGGTCTTGTAAAGATTGTGCTTTATTGTGGGGAAAAAACCACATTAATCCATTATTTGCATGAAGAAACAGGCTTGATAGTTACTTTCTCCCCAACCCCACCCATAACTGGCAAACCTTCACCAAATGGCATGACAGGGATGGGCAGGTTATCTGGCACTGTTAACAGATGCATGTTTCAAGATCGATTTCCAAGCAAGGCTTCAATCACATGGCATAATAATCATCATAACCATCATATTCATCTACAGTAATCCATCAATTGGAAAATATACTCTCAATCCTTAAAACTCCTGCGCACATTCTAGCTGATTTAATAAATACTCCATTGGATTCCTCCACATACAGTCCATTCCTTTCGGCTTCTATCTTTTCGCCGTGGTCTTTCCCCTTCATTTATTGGCCCGTTTCCCTTAGATTTGGGGCAGAACTCCAAAAGGAATTCTTCCAGTCTGAACTTGCATCGAGATTTGCCACATACGTCCAGCGTTTATTTGCCTACCTGCCTCTCACTCGCGCATAAACAGTACAGAGGATCTGGTGGAACCGCAACTCACCTTTCCGGCCTAACCCAATTTGCGCTTCACCCTCACGTCGCGGCGAGAGAAAGGAAAACGTCCACTAGGAGAGATTGGGCCGCTAATCGTATTAGGAGGAGGTTTGTTTTCTTTTTAAACCCAAACTCCCCTCCCTTGCTTACAAGGGCCCGGCCCCTTGTAAGACATCTGGAGGAAATCCACTCCCCGTTGTAAATAACAAGAGAGGAAAGGCGGCTTTCCTAAGTCCGAAAGCGAGGTTTTAAGCGCCTCCTCGTTGCTGTCGCAAATCCAGCCTCTGGAGCCGCGCCTCCCTCCCTCCCTTTCCTTTCACTTGCTCTTTGCTTAGCGCTGTCGCCAAGGCCTGGCAAGGCGAGAGAGGAAAGGGGTGGGTGGAGGAGCGAGCGGGCGGGCGGGGAGCCCAGCATTGCCGAGGGAGCAGCAGAATCAAAACAAGCGAGACACGCCTTTCCCCCTGGCTTGCATTTGCGTCTGTGGGCGCGCGCGAGCGAGCGTGTGTGTGAGTGAGAGTGAGCGTGCGTGCATGCGACAGGGCCGCGGTGCGTGTGTGTGTGTGTGTATGTGCTGCTCCGCCTGACAATGGAGCTGCAATAGGCGGGGGTCGGCTGGGGTAGCAGCAGCAGCAACAGCAGCACCAGAGGCAGCGGCGCTGCCACCAAGAGCTTCTTCCGCCTCCTCCTCCTCCTCCTCCTCCTCCTCCTCAGCCTTCCCGCTGCGACCCGCTCCTCCTCCTCCTCCTCCCTTGGCGATGCCGAACCAGAAGAGTAACAAGGGCAAGAAGAACAAGCGCGCTAACAGCAGCGGGGACGAGCAGGAAAATGGAGCCCTGGCCGCGACGGGAGCTGCGGGCGCCGGAGGAGCCCTGGCCGCCGTGGCTGCGGTCGGAGCAAGCGGGCCCGTGGCGGCTTCAGGAGGCGGAGGAAGCTCCGCGGGAGCGACGGCGGCCGCCGCCGCCGCGGCTTCTTCGGCTTCGGGCGACTCCAAAAACGGTAGGAAGCAGCCTACGGGACAGAGATGGAAGAAGGAAGAGAGCGAGCGTGCGCCGTGCAGTCACCAAACTTAACTCGCTGCCTCTTCTTCTTTTGGGGGGGCTTTTTCTTCCCTGCTTTACCGGATGGGCAGAAC
The DNA here is from genome assembly GCF_031021105.1 of Erythrolamprus reginae. NCBI lineage: Eukaryota > Metazoa > Chordata > Lepidosauria > Squamata > Dipsadidae > Erythrolamprus > Erythrolamprus reginae. The sequence continues at coordinate 315,634,533 of NC_091950.1, forward strand.
CGGAGGGCCTCCCCCCCCACACCGCTAGTGGGGGAGCCGCAGGGCCTTCGATGGCGCAGCAGCCCTCGGTTGAGAGAAGCGGAGCGGGGCCAGCATGCAGATGAGCCAAAAAGGAAGCGCGGCCCTTTCTCTTTCTTGGCTTGAGTTGCGCCGCCAAGCGCGCACGGGCGCGCGGCCTGCCACCAGGTCTCTCGGGAGTGGGAAGTTCGAACGCCTCGGCCGGGCTGAAAAAAGGGCCCGCTTAGCCGGACCCACGTGCCCCCTTCCCAGCTCTGTCGCTCCCCCCGAAGGGTCGTGTGGAGACACGGTGGTCCCACAGACGGGCTCTGCATAAGCACCGCGTCGCGTCTCCCCCCCCCCCCCCTCCAAACGTTGCATTTGCGGTGAAAGGAGAGCGTGTGGGTTTTTTTTTAGTACCTTCTGACGGATTTCCTACTGTCTCTTTCTTCGCCCCCGCAACAAGCTAATTTCTGAGGGAAATTGGAAAACTATTTTAAAAGGTTGGAAACTGTCATTCTGAAGGAGCGAGAGACGCGCCTCCTCTACTCAGTGTAATCTCATCGGTTCGCTTTTTTGGACACAAACAGCGAACCTAACCAGCCAGGTTACATTGAGTAGAGCAGTGTTTCCCAACCTTGGCCACTTGAAGATATTTGGACTTCAACTCCCAGAATTCCCCAGCCAGTGAATGCTGGCTGGGGTATTCTGGGAGTTGAAGTCCAGATATCTTCAAGTAGCCAAGGTTGGGAAACACTGGAGTAGAGGAGGCCCGTCTCTGGCTCCTTCAGATGACAGTTTCCAACCTTTTAAAAGACCAACCAGGCGAGAAAAAGCTCATCCTGTGGTATAATGTACATAAAAGTGACCTCAAGTAAAGGTGTAAAAAAAGGCAAGGAAGCACCCCCCCCCCAAACTATGTATCTATTAACTTTCCTCAACTACCTAATTTTGTCATCTGGATCTTCCACCTTCAATTATGTATTTTCCTCCAATTTGATCAACCTTACTTGTCTTGTATACATATTCATTTTCTAACCAATCATCATATTTTGATTGAAAATATGTTCTGATAAAGTTGGAGTCTCAGTAACTCAGACTCAGCTGGGTAGGAAGTGTCATATGTTCAAGCCTCTCTTCACTACTGTGAAGAGAAGGGTAGATTTTGTTCATGTGCATGGCTGGTAGTATTTCCCTCATTGACCCCTCAATCTTTCTGAAATTATTGTATTCCCCAAGTACAGATTTAGCAGCGTTCCACACAGTTGGGAGCTTAGTGTCAGCTTTATTCAGATATCAGAGTTATAAGGACTAGATGTTTCTATTTTTTTAAAGACCAACAGATTCTATATTTGCCACAGGATAGTTTGCAGGATAGCAGAGCTTAGTTGCAGCTGTGCCTTCGTCTCACTTTTATGGACCTGCCTACTACTTAAAATAAAGTGAAACAAAAAAAATTGTCCTCTCTGCTCTTCACTCTCTACCGAAATAAGTTAGAGAAAGAGGAGGAAAAAACTTCTTAATAGTTTTTGTGAGCCTTGCAAATGCTTTAGCTTCCCAGTGACCTTTTTCTCTTTAAATTCAGCACCTGTTTTGTGAGCGTAGAATATTAGTACCCAATATTTTTTTTAAAAAAATGGCATGTGTGAAACATTTCCCTACGTTCTTTTGGTAGCTGCCAGGTTAGGGTTTTTTTAAAGAAAATATTATTTTTCTCCACTATACATCCATACATATACTTTAATTGATAGCTAAATATACATAGTTATACATTTCTTCAATAAAACATAAACCAACATCCTAATTAGCACCTTTTCTACTTTTTATAACCCACCTGGATTCCCCTTTATTTCATATCCTCTCTTTCTATCTCCCTCTCTTCCCTCTACCTTCTTTTTCTCCTCCTTTCCAACTTTCCTATTTGCCTCCTCTCACCTTCTTCCCTTCCTTCTCCACTTCCTTTTCTTCCTTCCTTGTCCCTTCCCTGAGTGTATCTAGTCACAATCCATCTTATAGTTAACAGGCAGATAACTTGTATCCCTAAATTCATTTAATTATTGGTGCAACACCCCCCCCCCCCCGTTATTCATATCTATGCATATATCTTATATTTTCCTAGGTATATTAATACTATTTTAATGCTGCCTCAACTACCTAATTTTGTCATCTGTATCTACCACCTTCAATTATCTATTTTCCTCCAATTTGATCAACATTACTTGTCTTCTACACATATTCATTTTCTAACCAATCATAAAATTTCCCTCATATATTGTAGTATTCACAATCTTCCTTATCTTTATTTTTCATTGTCAATCTATTCATTTCTGCACAATCTAGTATTTTTTTTAAAATACCTCTTCCTTATCTTTATTTTTCATTGTCCATCTATTCATTTCTGCACAATCCAGTATTTTTTTAATTACCTCCCTTTCAGAAGGGGCTTTTGTCACTTTCCTTTTTGCACAAATGCAATTCTAGCTGCTGTGATTACATGAATAATTTAATATGTATTTTCTTTATTAAATTTCTCTGGTAATATAACCAGCAGGAATATCTCTGGTTTCAATTCCATATGTTTTTTCAAAACATTGTCTGTCCATATTTGAATTGAACTCCAATGCACTTTGGCTTCAGGACATGTCTACCACATATGATTAAAAAAAATGGTATTTGCTGATATTTCCAACATTTCATAGATTTATCTTTTCTGGTGACATTTGCCATCTAAAAAACATTTTATACAAATTTTCTTTATTTTCTTTATGGCTGTTGCCATTGTTAATTTATACTTTCTTTCCAAAAGCTGTTGCCATTTATCCAGTTGTATAGTATGATCAAAATTCCTTGCCCATGTAATAATAGTTTCTTTCACTTGTTCTTGCTCTAAATCAATATATAATTAGTTATAAAAATTTTAAATTAGGTTTTCATCTGTTCCTTTTAGTATTTCATCTAATTCTGTCATTTCTAAATTGATACCCTCCACTTTAATATCTTTATCATATCTTGACTGCAATTGCATTCTCATGTACCAATCTGTCCTTATTCCTTGTTTTTCCAATTCTTGAGTGGAATTCCCACTTTTAGGATATCTTTATATCGTGCAATATTTCCCCAATTAAGTCTATTCGGGTAAATTAATGCTTCTATTATAGATAGCCAATATGGTATTTTCAAATAATGCTTTTCTTTTATCTTTTCCTACACTCTGTACAAAGTATGCCTTATACAATGTCTCTTGAAATAGCTGTATATTACTTCTTCCATACCATAAAAATGTGTGCCATCCTATCTGTAAATCATGTCATTCCAAAACCAAAAGTCTCTCATCCATGACTGCAGCATCATAATATGACTCTCAATTTGGAAGTCCAAATCCACCTCGTAGTCTTGCATATTGCAGCATTTTATATTTATCCTTGCCTTTTTTCCTTGCCATATGAACTTCAATATCATTTTATTTGCTTCTTTCAAACTAATTCTCTAATGTTATTGGTATTGTTGAGAATAAAAACAAATCGTGGCAGTATGTTCATCTTAATTAATAAAATTTTATTTACGGTCAAAGACCATCAATATAATATTAATAATAATTAAAAGGAAAAAGAACAGGAAACAGGACTTTTGACTGAGCAACCAAGATTGACCCATTGTAACTATACAAGAGATGTACATATCTCGCTATGAAGGCACACATTTGCAACAAATCCCCGCTGCTGCTGCGCAGAATCTGGCCACCTGGCCATCTTAATTAATGATATTCTTCCCAACAATGATAATTGAAGATTATTCCATTTTTCCAAATCTTTTTCAATTTGTTTCTTTAATCTATAATAATTGTCTTCCTTAATTGTAAATAAATAAATAAATAAATAAATAAATAAATAAATAAATAAATAAATAAATAAATAAATAAAATAAATTGTCGTACATCTACCTGTTAGATGAATCCCTAAATATTTTACTTTTTTGTAGTCTGCGCATTTAACTTCCCAAATAATTACTTTTTTTTGTTTTTTATCATGTTTTTCGCTAAAAGTTTGTTTATCTTTATTAATTTTTAATCCAGCCACCTCTCCGTATTTTTCAATTTGCTAAATTAATTTAGATCCAGTCTTAATGGTGCTTCCACTATGAATACCAACTTATATGTGAATGCTTGTAGTCTGTACTCCTCTCCTTTAATTTTCATTCCTTTTACATCCTCACTTTGTCGCACATTTCCAGTTAGTACTTCCAGCATCACCACAAATAATAATGGTAATAAAGGACATCCTTGTCTTGTTCCTTTCATAATATCCACTTTCTCTGTCATATCTCCATTCACTAATACTTGGGCTGTTTGTTTACTATAAATTGGGTTTAATTACATTAATAGTGTCAGGGTTCCCAATATCTAATGTTAAATCAGAGTCCGAGGCAAAAGTTTCCTCAAAGTTTTAATTTATTCCTAGAGCCATTTTGGTATATCTGTTGGAAACCGGAATCTGAATTCCCAGAGTTTCTCCTTCCAGTTTAAAGTTCATTTATCCCATACCCACAAGTTCATCACTTGGACCACTCATCTTCTGCCAATGGGTCAGTACACTCCCATCTTCTTCCGGGCAGGTGCTGGAAAAAGGATGGCCTTGAAAATCTAAAAAGAAAATGTTATGACTATCTCTACTTCCTCATGCAATCGCCCCTCCCAACTTTCCACAGCAGGAAACATTCCAAAAGAATATGTCATAATGTGGCAGGCCAAAATCTGGCTTCGGCCTGACAAGCAAATCTGGCTTCGGCCTGACAAACAAATCTGTTTCCAAAATCCATAGTTTGAAGTTGCATTGTCACAAATTGCCATTTCACATTATCAAATGCTTTCTGTGTATCTATAAACCATTAGTTCTCAACCTTTCTAATGCCATAACCCTTAAGTTCCTCATGTTGTGGTGACCCCCAGCCATAAGTCTAGCGTCAATTATCCCAACAGAGCTTTAAGCTGATTTGCGGGAAGGTCGGAGGACACCTCCACTATAAACGCTTGATTGGTCGGATTGTAAAAATATGTTCCAAAGCGCCAGAATAGAAGCTTTCGTTCCTAAAACCATGGGAAATTTGTATTTTCCCATAGTCTTAGGCGGGCCCTGTGAAACAGTTGTTCGACCCCCAAAGGAATCCCGAACCCCAGGTTGACAACCACTTCTATAAACATTAAAGCCACTTGTTTTCCAGGATGTTGTTTATAACATTCTAATGCATTTAAAATAGTTCGCATATTGTCTCTAATCTGTCTATTAGGTAGAATTCACTTATACATTTTTTTCAGTTTGTTTGTTTGTTTATCAGATTTATATGTTGCCCTTCTTTGAGGACTCGGTGTGGCTTACAACATATAAGAAAACAATGTACATCGAAATCTAATTAATTAAGTTAAAAGTTAAATCTAAAAAACAGAAAACCAATTAAAATGCACACATATCCATTGTCAGAAAACTCACCATACATTCATCGGCCAGTGGGCAGTATCTAATAAATCAAAGCCTGGCAGCATAGTCTTTAGGCTCTTACGAAAGGCGAGGAGGGTGGGGGCAGTACGAATCTCTGCTGGCAGCTGATTCCAGAGGGCCGTGGGCCCCATAGAGAAGGCTCTTCCCCTAAGCCCCACCAAGTGACATTGTTTAGTTGAAGGAACCTGTAGAAGGCTAACTCTATGGGACCTAACCAGTCGCTGGGATTCATGCGGCAGGAGGCGGTCCAGTAAGTAATCTGGTCCTATGCCATGTAGGACTTTAGAGGTGATAACCAATGCTTTGAATTGAGTCCGGAAATCAATTGGCAGCCAGTGTTGACTGCGGAGTGTTGGAGAGAAATGGACATGTCTGGGTAAGCCCATAACTGCTCGTGTGGCTGAATTCTGCACAAATTGTAGTTTCAGAACACTCTTCAAAGGTAACTCCATGTAGAGAGCATTGCAGTAGTCGAGCCTCTAGGTGATAAGGGCATGGGTGACTGTGAGTAGAGACTCCCTGTCCAGATAGGACCGCAACTGGTGTACCAAGCAAACCTGGACAAACGCCCCCCTCACCACAGCCGACAGATGATGTTCCAAGGAGGACGCCCAAGTTGCAAACTCTCTCTGAGGAGGTCAAAAGTCCCTCCCCCCCGGGTAATGGACAGACAGATGGAAGTGTACTTGGGAGGCAAAACCCACAGCCACTCCATCTTGTCTGGGTTGAGTTTGAGTCTGTTAGCACCCTAAAAGCCTCCAGACACCAGCACATTATTTCCAGTTTAAAATATTTACCATTATTGATACAAATATTTTAAAGTCTGCATACAAAAGTAGATCTATAATTATAGATCTATAATTTTTAATTTTCTGTAAATCAGTCTCTTCGGTATCAAAGTTATAAATGTTTCTCTCCATGATTCTGGTATCTTAGCTTCTAATAGCAGTTCATTACATAGTTCCAGCATCACAATTGCTAATGTTTCTTCAAATGATTTATACACCTCTGCTGATATCCCATCTGGTCCTGGATTTTTAATTTTTTTGGGTTTTTTTTATTACCTCTATTAATTCCATCATTGTTATTTTCTCCTCTAGCAAATTCTTATATTTTTCTGATATTTTGGGTAGTTCTATTTCCTCCAAATATTATTTTATATCCTTCCCAGTTATTTTCTCTTGTTTATATAAGTCCTCATAATATGTCCTCGCTATCTTCTTTACTTTCTTATTTCTATGTTGTAGATTCCCATCAGTATCTTCCAATTGCTTAATCCATTTTTTCTTTTTCTTTTTTCATTTTATAGGCTAACCATTTCCCTAGTTTAATTGCATGTTCAAAAAAAACGTTTAGTCATTTTTATTTTCCTTGCTACCTCTTAATTTTCTATCATATTCTATCATATTCATATAAAAATATAAATTCATTATATTTTTAATCCTTTTGTTTTGGGTATATTTTTGAATTTTATTTTTGTAATTTCTTATAATCATCTTCTAATTGTTTCTTGTCATACCTTCTTTGTTTTTGTTTATTTACTCATATATCTCATCACCAATCCTCCGATATATGCTTTTACAATTTGAAGTGAAATGTCACTCTTTCTTTTTCAAGAAAAAATTCATTTTCCATAAGTTGTTGGAATTCTTTTTCATTCAATATTTCTTGATTTAAAGTCCATCTACTTCTTTTCTTTTGACCTTTCCAAATAATTGTAATCAGGTTATGATCAGCCCACATACCAAGTTTAATGCTTACATTTTGTACAATTGCTAATAAATCTGTTGACATCCACCAACATATCTATTCTTGACCAGGACATATGTCTATTGGAGAAAAATGTATATTGCTTCTTTCATAGAAACTTCCCCCTTCATGTGTCAAATATATTTAATTCCTCTACCATTTTGGTAATACAGTATCTTCCTTAACTTCTTACTCTTTTTCATTGTCTTATAGTCCAATTCCACCTCTACTATAACATTAAAGTCTCCCATCATGCAAATATTATCTTTGTCTAATTCAATTATTTTAGCATATAACTTAGAATAAAACTTATTTTGGCGTTCATTTGGTTCACAAATTGCTACTAGTAATGTTTTTTTATTATTCAATAATATTTCAATCATCAAAATCCTTCCATCTTTATCTGCATATTTGGGATTCGTTTTTTTCTGTATATATAATACAATTCCTCTTTTACTTTGATCTGCTAATGCTGAATATAAATCTCCAAATTTTACACATTCTCCAAATTTTACACATTATTACATTGTCGTCTAGTAGTTACTTTCTATATCCATTTTTAGTTTTCCTTTTATTAAATAAATCATCTGACCCAGGTGACTTCCTCTCCTTTCTTCAATTCTTTAAGCAGTGGCCACCCCAGCTAATGGTTGCCTCTCAGCTGAAGGTTGGGAGGCTGCTGTCCGCACCCTGGGAGGTCTGTGCTTCCCCTCAGGCGATTGATCCATGCCTCTCCTTGTCACCTCTCCTACAGAGAGGTTCTGGCTCGATTTCTTTGGATTTCAAGCACCCTACAGCTGGAAGTTTTGGGGTTTCCCTCAGAGCAGAAAAACAACGTACCCGCTGCAACCCTTGGCTATGCCCCCTTTCAGCTGGCAGGTTAGTTTTGTGTGTTTGTGTTATAAGAACACAAAAAAAAGCTTTTTTGTTTTGTTTTGTGTTTGAAAAATATAATGAGAAAATTTTCACCAGAGAATTCTTATTTTCATGCCAGTCCTTGCTGGAATGTGCAAAACACTGCAAATACATGGGCAAATAATCATCTCTGAGGAATTTGAAATAATATGTGTTTTGTCTCTGTGTATGACAGTGAAATAGAGGAAATGCATCTGAAAATGCTGTCTCCTGTTCCTAGCAAAACAAAATTTAAATTCTGCAGTCTCCTAGGAATAGCTTCTGGCACAATCCTGCTAGTGACGAAATATAGCAATCTGATATTTTGTACTAAATTTAGGACACATGCTGATTCTCAGCACATTTGGATCAGATCTAATAATGTATGGATAAGTATTTTTATATCTTAGTAAGGATATATTCTCAGACATTGGCACCTTATTTTTAACCAACAAAACGTAAAAAGAGTGTGTAAAAATATTAAATCTGTATACAGTATGCTGTTAAATATTTTAAAATCAGAAGACTCAGGGATTCTTGGCTAATCTTCAAGCAGTTGTTGTCTGTAGTCACTGTAGTCAAACTCTTTTTAGTTTGAAAGATGTTATTGTAATATCTTTGATATAACTGGTACTTTTACTGTTTAATTTTATGAGTAATTTTATAGAAGAAATAGACTGAAATGTGGCCAACATGGCTTTGAAAGATACAGGAAAGTCATCAAAATACTTGTGTGACTCCTGCACACTTGATGGAACCTTGAGAATTCCATATTGCGTTCTGCAAGAAGCTGCTACTTTTCATAATAGACAAAATAAAAATATTGTCATAAAAATATTTGAAATGGAAATATATTAAAAACAAATCAGGAGGAGATTGAATCCATTTGCTTCCCCAAATATCTTGATCTCAAAGACCATGACTCAGTACGTGAAGGAAATTACTATATTTTTTCTGGAACAGACGTATATTTTTAAAAAATGATTTATTTTTTTTTGAGTGCCTTTTAAGTATTATGAATTGTATTTATAGAGGAAATGAGGAAGTATGTCCTTGCTGTAGATCTAGAACCTGATTAGTGGGAAGGTAAACTGGATCAAAGTTACTATAAATTTTATCTTGCTTAATTACTTGAGAGAGAGTTGTAAAAATACATAACAAGTACAAGTTTGAAATAAGAGTTTCAATACATAATGAGACAAGTGAGATAAATCAGTGTTATTATCTTCTTTAATGTTGCTGTCCCAAATATTTAACTTTTCATCAAATGTATTACTTTTGATTTCTGTAGGAATATATTGTACGATCTATATTTCTTAAACCTAGGAACCTAGGAAGATATTTATTTTTTAAAGAGTAATTCTTAATTTTCAAGAATAATTAATTTTCTGTATTTAAATGAACACAGTTCTAAAAACTCATGTGTCCCTGAAGTAACTTGTGGAGAATGGAGTTATACAGTAATATGATTTAATTTCTTTATTTGGAAATTATAGTTTTGTATTTTATTAGCTCAAATGTAATTTATATGTGCAGCTACTTGCCTAATCATATATTTAGGCTGATTATAATCTCTTAATTAATCTCTATCCAACCCATTTCCCATATGGGTTGGATAGTTCCCATATGGGTTGGATAAGCTCCCTTGCATATGAAAAGTTTGTACAGTATGTCATCTAATAGAGAGCAATGACTCCCAATGATTTTTTTAGCCATCCCCCACATCTCTAAAACCCTGATTCTTCTTTTTGAATTGCATTACTTTTAAAGAGACAGTATCAGAAAGAAAATGATGTGTGCTTTAATTAATAGCAATGTGAATTACAAAAACTTGTTCAAAATAATTTTTGAAGCATACATAGGCATGTCAACTAAATATTTGCAAATGGTTCAAAAGTAGTACAGGCCTTTGAAATGGCTGCACCGACATGTTGGAGATACGTTGGAGTAAAGTGAGCATGTGAAGACTTGCTAATTTTTTCATCAGAATTCTTTCATTCTATTGCAAAACTGAAAAAATTCCAAATAAATAACTTTTTCTTGTATTTTCGATGAAATAACCCAGACCTACAATAGTTGATTGTATAAATTACATAAAAAATGCTTTCATTGTTTATTATGTTACTTGATTTTATTATGAAAATTGATACATATTTTTTATCACAAACTTTAATATAAAGCAATTCCTAAGTTATATAATGACTTATGTAACTCTGGTATTATGCAAATTGGTGAGACTATCATTTGTGCATGAGCAGAATGCCATGTAATCCCATGTGCAAAAAACGGTTAAGACAGATTTAAGATGTATTGCTAATTTCATGATATTGAAAACAGAACAGTTTAATCACAAAATTATTTGTTCAAAGTGAGTGATTCAGCTTTGGAATGTTGTGCTTTTTACTTGGTACAGATTGATCTTGGCATTTCAGAAGTGACTTACACTTTTCCTGAAATATATCATAGGGAACAGGAAATTGGTTGAATTACATTTCCAGCCTTTGCAAAATAGACTTGGAGAGCTTTTGTAAACATTAGGTCCAACAGTTAAATGGTTTTCTAGGGTAGAGGTGCATAGTAATATGTCATATACTGTATATTGTTCCCCCAAAGGCTTTGATTGGCTAGATAGAACCCCTCCAAAAGTAGCTACAGCTTTTGCAACTGTTTGTCTAATGGAAGAGGGAAATTATTACTGTTATATGTAATATAAATAAGTTGACCAACAAAACTTTAACCAAAATGCCGTGAAAAGTGCCACCTGAGGATAAACCAACCTTTGGAATTTTAGTTATTTTAATTTTAATAATTGAGTAATCCACAAGTGGCACATTTTTCAGTTAAAAATGTAAGAGTTTGTTTATTTGTAGATGGGTTTATAGTATATATGAAAATAAATGGGATACACAGGCAGTCCTTGATTTATAACTTCAATGGAGACTCACATTTCTATTGATAAGTGATACATTTGTTAAGTGAGCTTTGCCCCATTTTATGATCTTTCTTGCCACAGTTTTAAATGAATTACTGTAGTTGTTAAGTTAGTAACATGGTTGTTAAATGAATCTGACTTCCCCAATTGATTTTGCTTATCAGAAGTTAATAAAAGGTGATCACATGACCCTGAGACGTTACAAGTGTCATAAATAAAAGTCATTTTCTGATACATGTGGAATAATCACAATTGTTGTGATGGTGAATCCAGAGCATGATACCATGGTCTTTCAAGACTGAAGGAGGCCAATGTAATTAATTTAAATATAAAATGTTTAGTTATTGGTTCAATTTGAAATGCAGCATCAAACCTGCCTATCAAACGTGACTTTACTGCAGAGCATAGGCATTCTCTTGCTTCTCTGTTCGATGTTTATTGAAAAAGCACATTCTCCTCCAAAAACAAAAAAAAGATACAGTAGATTAAATTAAGTGAGAATACATTGTATTTAGAGTGCACAGATTTGCCTAATAATTTATGAGAATGAATTTGTGAATTTGTCAAAGACCGAAGATAAAACTACCCTAAATTGTGCATTGCCAGAATATACATTTGGTAAACTAAATTTTGATATGGGTGCATAAGTGTTGTATCACATGATTCTTGACAAATGTATATTTTATTTTATGTACGTTGAGAGCATATGCACCAAGACAAATTCCTTGTGTGTCCAATCACACTTGGCCAATAAAAATTCTATTCTATTCTATTCTATTCTATTCTATAAAGAGTGATTAATGTAGCAGCTGAATTAAATCTATGTCACCTTGGATGCATTTGTTGTTAGTTTATTTTTTGTTGTTGAATGGTTAGTCTGCCCAATTCCAAAATGACTCGATGGTTTCACAAATTAAAAGAAACAACGTTGTATAAAAACAGCCATTCTCTGGAGGACAACATAACTTCTTACCATATTACAGCTGATTTAAAGAGGCCGCTCCCAGCTCCTAAACCAAGGCCTTTGGAGAAAACCAAGGTTTTAAATGTAATCAAGGTAATTTGTGGCTGGATGATATTCTAAAGTTTAGATGCTGTCACAGGGAAGTTCTTTCTTGGCACCGTTAGATAGCATTGTTTAATTGATGGGATCCAAAACAAACTGACTATACAGGCCGGATGGTATGACAGTTCAGAAAGTAGATAGTCCTCCAATTTGCTAGACCCTGTGCTAGGGCTTTATAGATAATAACCAGTACCTTGAATTGTACCCAGAAACCATTTGACAAACTGTGCAGTTTCTAGTAGCTACCTTATATTTGCATAGGAAGGGTTATCCCATCAGTGTTGGTGTTAACTTTGTATAGTTTCTGAGTAATCCTAAAGGGCAGTCCTGCCTAATGTTTATTGCAACAGTCCAATGTTGAGGTGACAAAAGCATGACTGACCATAAGGGGAGGGCTCTCAATCAAGAAATAGGCACAACTGTGACAAAGTTGAACCTATGCAAAGGTATCTCTAGCCACACTTCAAACAGGAGTTGAGAATCCAGGAAAATGCAGTAGTCCCAAGCGTGGCAATGTATTCAGAGTCAAGGTGTATCTGAACTGGGAAGGCTGAGCCATTTGTTCTTGCTAGGGTTTAATCTGAAGCTATTCGCAACCATTTAGGCCACAATAGCTATGGGGCAAGAGCTTGACAACAATACAGTCAGGACTGATAATTGAGTATCATCTTCATATTGATGTTACCTGATCCTGATCTAATGAAAGACCTCCCCCATCGGTCAGAGTTTCAAGCTGTGAATCACTTTACAATTCACGGGCTTTGGGATTGGGGCTTTGGGATTATGGACCCTCTACTCTCAAACCGCCAGTAGAATTGGCTGTGCAGAAAGGAGAACTGCCAAAACACTGAGCTGTCTACTGTAAACAGTAGAGGGAATGGCCTTGAAGAGCCACTGCCAAGATAACAGTCAGATAAAAGAGATCTGAGTGTGGGGCAGGAATGTAATTTGAGTAAATGTCTCGGACAAGATACTCACTCACATAGGACCAAACTACCCCCAAGACCGCCTTCTGCCGCATGAATCCCAGCATCCAGTGAGGTCCCACAGAGTTGGTCTCCTTAGGGTCCTGTCGACCAAACAATGCTGGCTGTCAGGACCTAGGGGAAGAGCCCTGTCTGTGGGGCCCTGTGCCCTCTGGAATCAGCTCCCCCAGGAGATTCGCACTACAAGAATATAATACAGGTAGTCCAATTCTGACCTGCCTTGGAGGCTAACATCAACTTCCTATAGCTAGTCCAGAAGGACGGATTCAAAAGCCATAGAGATCTCTGCTTGGTTTAGGACACTGACAAGGGCTGCTGGTGCCACTTTAGTATTGTGTCCAAATTTGAAGCCTGTCATTTGATGGGAGGAAATACATGAAGTATTGATATATTTTATTTTGTTTTCAATACCAATATAAGAAATAGAAAGAGATTATAGTAGAGGAAGAATTAATTTTTATGGCTAGAACTGACACATAAGGAAAATGACTGAACAAAACTAAGAACTTAGCACATATTATGGTCCATTCCAGAAGAAGCTGTAGTGGTCCCACTCTTCTGTTTGAAGAACCTAGATCTGAGCAGTACAATTATCTTGGTTTGAATATTAGTGAAGGGACCTGGTATGTGATAGGCATTTAATTTATAGGGAAAGCAGAAGTCTAATGTTCTTAGGAGCAGAATTTTCTCAGTCCTATTCCTGACTGGATCTGCTTATGGCATGAGAGCCTCAATATTAATATGCATTCTTGCATTGGTTTTCTTTGGGAATTATATAAAGGAAAGAACAAATGAAAGGGTTGAGCAACTTTTAAATGATTTGATGACTAATCACTTAGCAAAAGAGAAGACCTAATGGATCGCAAATGTTAAGCTAGAACTCACATTACTTCTGATCATTGGCTAGATTGTGGAAGGATGACGCAACTCAGAAACATTTTAAGAGGTTCCGTACCCATGGCAGAGAATAGAGAGAAGAAAAAATTTAATTCTCTCTGAAAATGGGAGAGACGTGTAGACTAAAGTATTTGGCTTGGGCTCTTGGCTCTGGGGGCAGGGCCAATGGCTGAGGCTGTTGAAGGCCCCAGGCCTCTACTCCAAGCCCAGCTTCTGCATTTCAACCAAGTGCCTCTATATTAGGCAGCCTAGATGGAGGAGGGGCGATCAGGTGTGGGGATTTGGCAGAATTTTTCAGCAGTGCAGCTGGCTACTTCAGGTCTAGCCTTGATCTCGCTGCTGCTGAATGCAAGACCAGGCTGAGGCTAAGGTTTTAAGAAACAGTAAATTTACACCACACTATGGACTCCAATTTCATGTGTAGCCTGGGCTGGACCTCTCAGCACCTTCTCCAAGCCCCTTTGGCACCTGCGGTTCCTTACCCTGGTACTCTTATCTGTTAAATAACTCACAATCCCAATCTGGAATGCCAGGATTACCACTTTGTTAAGCAAAGTGATTATGTGATGTCTCACTTAATTACTTCATTCAGCAACTAAGATTCTGGTTCCAATTGTCATAAGTCAAGAACTATCTATAATTCCTTTTAAAGAGCCTTTTAATAAGCTATTTATGAACTCTTCTAATTTAAACATTTTCAGATTAATTATTCTTTCAAGGATATCTAATTTTCTTTCAGACTTTAAGGCAAGTTCCAGCTCATTTTTACTGAGTGTTATAATGAAGTGATTGAACAGGGCTTGGCTATAATAACACTCTTTTGGGGGGGAAAAACCCTCCAGTTTATTCACCAAAACTTTGCTGTGTTTAGGTTCTGTAGTGTACTTTACCTAATTATATCTCTAGTCATTATTATTCATTTGCCATGGGAATTTTATGTTTTAGTGAGTGACAAGTATACATAGATTTGATGGAGTTTCTGGTTACTTGAGCTGCTTGTTCCCAAATGTTACTTTTCAGAAGTGATTTGTGTTACAAGTCTCTGATGGTGTATGGCTGGATAGGGCTGGGATACATTTTAAGTCTTTCCTCTTATTTTGTTGCAGTTTAATGGTTTTTTTTACATTCATTTCCTGCTTTGTGATTATTCATGAGTGTGATTGTAAGCCATGTTGTTTGTCAGATAAATCCAATGGTTTTTAACCTGGGCGATATCACCCCCCCAGGCTATTCGTTTTTCAGGGGGGTAATGGAATAAAAAGGGTGATGGGAGGGGGGGCGAAGGAATGAAAAGGAGGTGATATGGAGTGATTGAGTGAGTAGTTTTGAGGATACTGTTGAAACTTTTTCGTACAGTGAATCACGTGTATATCAGAAGACGTTCTTTTTCTTTTTTCTTACACTTTTTTGTGTACTCTTTAATTTCCCTCTAGTTCTTTAACCTGGGTACTGTATATCAGTGATTTTCAACCTTTTTTGAGCTGCGGCACATTTTTTACATATACAAAATCATGGGGCACATTGAGCGGGGGGAGTGGGGGGGCTAAAAAAGTTTGGACAAAACAAATTATCTCTCTCTCTTCCTTTCGCTCTATTTCTCTCCCTCTTTCTCTCTTTTCCTTCCTTCCCCTCTCTGTCCATCCCTCTTTCTTTCTCTCTTCCTTCCTTCCTCTCTTTTTTGGTCTCTTTCTATCTCTCCCTCCTTCCTTCCCTGCCTCTCTCTCTCTTGCTTTCTTTCTCTCTCTCTCTCTTGCTTTCTTTCTCTCTCTCTCTTGCTTTCTCTCTCTCTCTTTCTCTCTTGCTTTCTTTCTCTCTCTCTCTTGCTTTCTTTTTCTCTCTTGTTTTCTCTCTCTTTCTCTCTTGCTTTCTCTCTCTCTTTCTTACTGAGCTTCGCGGCACACTTGACCATGTCTCGCGGCACACTAGTGTGCCACGGCACACTGGTTGAAAAACACTGCTGTATATAATAAAACTTGCATAAATCCTAATGCATCAGTGACATTGTCTAAATCAGGGGTCCCCAATTTTGGCAACTTTAAGCCTTGGGGATTTCAACTCCCAGAATTGAAGTTTGGGAGTTGTCCACAAGGCTTAAAGTTAACAAGTTTGAAGATTTCTGGTCTAAACTTTAAAGGTAATGATAGAAGGAGGATTGTCATTTGTGACTTCTTAAGGACAGAGAGATCTAATTGGAAAATAAAAGAGAGGTTGCCCTCTCCTTGAGTTCTTTGCAATAAGATTGTGGATGGAGGATTTAGAAACCACTTCAAGGGAATCAGCAAGTGCCCAATTCACCAGTTGCCTAACTGTACTGCCAACAATTGAGGAACCTTTTGATCATATGCAAATACTCCTGGAGCTTAAAAAAGTATCTGAATAAGAAAAAGGGAAGCATGCAGTTTGAAATGAGGATACTATTTGTTTCTTTTAGTTTATTTCTTCAAGACAGATGTTTTGCTGATAAGGGATATTAGAAGCACTAACTTTCGACTTTAGGGTTCTTCACCCCACTAAAGACACATATTAATAGCTCCCATAACTAAGGTCATAGAAAAAGGTTTGTTATTGTGCTGGTATTTAAATGTTCCATGGATTTGTAATAAGAAAGAGAAAGTAGCAGGAATGGACAGAAAGTGGGAATCATTGAAGATTACCTACATTTAAAAATGTGACTCTAATGTCTAAACAAAGTTTCCATTTTGAAATAACAGAAAATACTTGTAGTTTGGGGTTTTAGATTTTGGCAGTGATTTGCTCTCTGGGCTTGCCCTTTAATTACTGAATGTTTTGTTACCAGGCTAGGTAAAGGTTGGAAGTGGGAGTTTTGTAGAAGTACACTGCTCAAAAAAAATAAAGGGAACACTTAAACAACACAATATAACTCCAAATAAATCAAACTTCTATGAAATCAAACTGTCCACTTAGGAAGCAACACTGATTGACAATCAATTTCACATGCTGTTGTGCAAATGGAATAGTTGTGCAAATGAAATATTCAGTAAGAATATTTCATTCATATCTAGGATGTGTTATTTGAGTATTATTATTATTATTATTATTATTATTATTATTATTCCCTTTATTTTTTTGAGCAGTATATATTGTCCTCATTTTAACTCATTATATAGAAACATAGAAACATAGAAGACTGACGGCAGAAAAAGACCCCATGGTCCATCTAGTCTGCCCTTTTACTATTTCCTGTATTTTATCTTACAATGGATATATGTTTATCCCAGGCATGTTTAAATTCGGTTACTGTGGATTTACCAACCACGTCTGCTGGAAGTTTGTTCCAAGGATCTACTACTCTTTCAGTAAAATAATACTTTCTCATGTTGCCTTTGATCTTTCCCCCAACTAACTTCAGATTGTGTCCCCTTGTTCTTGTGTTCACTTTCCTGTTAAAAACACTTCCCTCCTGAACCCTATTTAACCCTTTAACATATTTAAATGTTTCGATCATGTCCCCCCTTTTCCTTCTGTCTTCCAGACTATACAGATTGAGTTCATTAAGTCTTTCCTGATACGTTTTATACTTCAGACCTTCCACCATTCTTGTAGCCCGTCTTTGGACCCGTTCAATTTTGTCAATATCTTTTTGTAGGTGAGGTCTCCAGAACTGAACACAGTACTCCAAATGTGGTCTCACCAGCGCTGTATATAAGGGGATCACAATCTCCCTCTTCCTGCTTGTTATACCTCTAGCTATGCAGCCAAGCATCCTACTTGCCTTTCCTACCGCCCGACCACACTGCTCACCCATTTTGAGACTGTCAGAAATCACTACCCCTAAATCCTTCTCTTCTGAAGTTTTTGCTAACACAGAACTGCCAATGCAATACTCAGATTTAGGATTCCTTTTCCCCAAGTGCATTATTTTACATTTGGAAACATTAAACTGCAGTTTCCATTGCTTTGACCATTTATCTAGTAACGCTAAATCATTTACCATATTACAGACCCCTCCAGGAATATCAACCCTATTGCACACTTTAGAGTCATCGGCAAATAGGCAAACCTTCCCTACCAAACCTTCCCCTATGTCACTCACAAACATATTAAAAAGAATAGGACCCAGAACAGACCCTTGTGGCACACCGCTTGTAACCTGTCTCTGCTCAGAATACTCGCCATTAACAATAACTCTCTGATGTCTTGTGTGCCAGTATGGCCAGTGTGATCATGTGATTGGCTGTTTGTTTGATGCTGCATTTAAATTCTGAGAAATTGATTGGTTCTCTTGAATGGTTGTTCGAATGATCTGGTTACTTATATGCTGGATCTAGGGTTTCCATATCCCCCCCCCTTCTCTGTCTAGTTACTTCTGCCCTGCCCCTTATATGTTAATTCAGTTTCCATCCTTTTCTTTTTCCTTCCTGTATAAATTACTTTTCCCTTTCCACATTTCTACACCCCCTTTTTTCTTTTTTCTTTCCCATTTGTACTTTTCTGTTGGAAGAAAAAAGCTTGTACGTTGTATATTTCTTTTTGTGAATAGTTTATGCATGAGAGAGCAGATCCGAATCAGTTAATTCTATAAATGGGGTACCTTATTTTCCAAGCAATTAATTTTAATCATTAAAGTAGGCAAGTTGATTGGCTCAACATGTTCATTCTGAATGGCAGATTGTAACTATTCTAAGGATTTTAAATTCATCTGGCTAGCTTTCTAAAAGGTAAAATACAAGTACTGTATTGTATTCTAATTTTTAATAAAAATCATAATTGTCCATTTAATTATAGACCAATTTTATATGTGTAGCTGCTAAATGAAATGTGAAGCATTTATTTCTTCAGATTAGAAAATGGTTGTCCAAAATAACAATTATAAGAAAAAAACTAATTAAAGAGTTTAATGTTCTTCATTTGATCATTGTTTCACATTGGCTTAAAGAGTTAATGTATGGGAATATGAAATAAAAATGTTATGTTGCTTGGTTGACTTCACTGATGGCAGTTGACTTTGATTAACTTATTAAATAACTCCAGTGTGGATCAGTATTGTTCGATCTTAATATAAAATTCTATTCCAATCATAATTTATAAATGAGATGATAATATAATGGTCCAGCCTCTGTCACTATTCCAGTCATTATCAAGTAGACTTTATTCTTGTACCACTGTTTTTTAACATATTTATTAATGACTCAGTGTGGAGAGCATCATCTTTATTTCTAGTTGAAAATGTATGAAAATAAGATTTACAGTATTATTACTTTAGATTCACATGCTTCACAATAATTTGAGTAGGTGATTAATCTTGCTAATTATGCTATGCAATTCATTAGTAATTAAGTATGAAAAAAATAAGGATTTTCCAATCAAAACATTCCAAGTATATGTAGATAATTGATTCTCATTTTATTGGTCTGGGTGTCGCATATTGTTACCGTTAATCTGTGCTTTCTTAAAATGATTGTTGTGGAATTTCAAATGTTATGTTCTTGTTTTGCGGTTTGGGAGAATTGGTTATGCTTCCAGGTATTATGGCTAAATACTTATAGATGAATTTGTAACATTCTCTCTAAAACATTTTATCATATTAGAAGGTTTAAATTACTGAAAGCTAACCTACTAAGGCTTTGCGCTTAGAAATCTTTGTTAATCAAAAGATGTATTTCTCAACCATAACAGTTATTGAAGTTTTACAAATACATCAGACCATTTTAATTTTTGACTCTGGAATATAATTTTTTAAAGAAAAGTAGTTTTGAAGAATATTTACATGTTGGTAGGCTTGCCCTAATACATATTGATATTTTTTGACTCATCCACATCAAAACCTAATTCAATAACTTCTTAATAGTATACAATATTAATATTAAAATAATATCATTGGTAGTTAATTTTTGGCTTAATATTGAAAAATACTACAATCGTGCAATTACCAGAAATAAGTTCAGGTCTATACTACAGTCTTAAAAACACATATCTAGGCAGCAATATGTTAACTACTTTATTGCTATTAAATAAAAACCTGTGATAATTATGCTAGTTATGATTTGTTCTGAAAACATTGTAATAATATATCTAATCCATTTTGTAAGAAATAAACTAAACAAATAAACAGATTTCATAACTTCAAGCTTGGTGTTTTAAACAAAATATACTGAATTATCGTATTTTTTGGAATATAAAATGCTCTGGACTATAAGATGCAACTACCATTTTTGGGGAGGAAAAAAAATCTGCCTTTGCCTCCCAGCATCTATCTAGTATTCATCTGGTCCATTTGCCGTGGCACATTCAGTGCTGTCATGGCCTGTTCACTGCTGCCATGGCTCATTTTCTGTGGCCCATTTGCCATGCCCATTTGGCGTTGCTGTGGCCCATTCAGCAAGGCCCCTTTGGTGCTGCTCATTTTCCATGGCCTGTCATTGCTGCTGCAGCCCATTTGTGATGCCCATTTACTGCCCCCAATGCCCACTGCCTGGAACTAGCCAAAAATGTGATGCGTGGAGGCCAAAAATGGTGTGTGCAGAGGCCAAAAATGGGTTAAGGGTAGAGGCCAGCAGATTGGTGGGGGGGCTTTTCCAACATTTGGTGTATAAGACGCACCACAATTTTCACCCACTTTGGGAAGAGAAGTGGGTCTTATTCTCTGAAAACGATGGTATACCGGTAAGTATTATGGACAAGCAAATAAAAGTTTACTCCATTAGACTTCCTCGGCTCATTTATAAAGGAAAATAATAGGGACATGTGGAATCTCAGTTCACAGCATAGTTTAAATGTACTACACAAATGCTTAGAACTCTTGGATTGTAGTTTAACGTAGTTCTCTTATACTAAAATAAAGATAGCAAGTAGTTAACTTTGAATCATGCAGCTCATCTGTCTCTCTTTTCTGCATTCCACAGAAGCACCTTGTGCTACACCACTGTTGTGTAGCTTTGGACGGCCTGTTGACCTAGAAAAAGATGACTACCAGAAAGTTGTTTGCAACAACGAGCATTGTCCTTACAGCACTTGGATGCATCTTCAGTGTTTTTATGAATGGGAGAGCAGCATTCTGGCTCAATTTAATTGCATCGGAAGAGCAAGGAGTTGGAACGAGAAACAGTGTCGGCAAAATATGTGGACCAAGAAAGGATACGATCTTGCCTTCCGCTTTTGTTCATGTCGATGTGGGCAAGGCCATTTAAAAAAAGACACAGATTGGTACCAAGTAAAACGAATGCAAGATGAAAAGAAGAAAAAATCAGGGTCCGAAAAAAGCAGCGGAAGATCAACATCTGAGTCTTCAGAAGATCTTAAAAAATGCAGGTCTGCTAACAAACCACAGAAAGGTTTAAACCACGATCTCCAACGACGCCATTCGATGGATAGGCAGAACTCTCAAGAGAAAGGCACTGCTAGCGGTAGCTATGCAATCCGTTCTCCCTGTGGTTCTCCTGGACAGTCCCCCCCTGCAGGCTACTCTGTTCTTGCCCCCACCCATTTCAGCGGACCCCGCTCTTCAAGATACTTAGGAGAATTTTTGAAGAATGCCATTCATCTAGAACCTCATAGAAAGAATATGGCCAATAGTGGTATGTTTAGAAATGCTCATTTTGATTATGGGACATCTGGGTTACAAGCACATAGATCAGGACATTTTGATGCTCCAGTACAATTTTTGAGAAGGCTTGATCTATCTGAACTCCTTGCTCATATACCTAGGCATAAATTGAACACTTTCCATGTCCGTATGGAGGATGATGCCCAAGTGGGCCAAGGAGAAGATTTACGGAAATTCATTCTTGCAGCACTCAGTGCCAGTCATCGAAATGTGGTCAACTGTGCGTTATGCCATAGAGCACTGCCTGTATTTGAACAGTTTCCACTGGTAGATGGAACCTTGTTTCTTAGCCCATCAAGACATGATGAAATTGAGTATGATGTTCCCTGTCACCTTCAAGGTACAGGTTGTTTTTATTTTTGTTTTGTTTTATTTATTAATTAAATTTATTGGCTATTACTTAAATGGCATAACTGAATTCTATAATTTCTATTAATATCTTGCATTTTTGGAAGGCAGTCTACACTGGCCTTTTCCACCCTGTGCATTATTCTCAAGCGTGTGGAATTCAGTTTCCTGAATTTCCAGCCAGCAAAGCTATTGCTGAAAAATGTGGAAATAGTCATGCAATGTGAAGATGTTCAGATTGATGAAGGTTAGTACAACAGGCCATAATAAATGCCTAATACAATTTCAACTTCTGTGGGATAATAGGTTGGCAGAAAAAATATAGTTTTAGTAAAGAATATGTGTGGATTTGATTTACATCAAGTTGATATAAATCATGATTTAAATCACGATTTAAAACACTAGTAAAAAGGCTTCATTTAAATCAACTCGATTTAAATTATACTTTTAAAGAGCACCTCTGACCTGCTGTTGATTCACTGACAGTTCCATTCACTTGAATGGAACGGCTGGTGATGTGGGGAGATTCTTATTCCCCAAAGCACCTGAGGGCAGGACAACAAATAGCAGATGTATAGTAACAAATAGCAACAAATACCAATATTCCTCACAAGATGAGAGACGTGGAGGGCAGCAGGTGAGTGGATGCCTACTTAAAGGTGTTGCCATGATGGAATTGCAGAATGTTCTTTAATATTATATTTATAAGCTGCTCAGCCTTTCTAATGCTGTGACTCCTTAATACAGTTCCTCATGTGTGGTGACCCCGACCAAAAGTTAAGCGCCAATTCTCCCAACAGAGCTTTAAGCTGATTGGCAGGAAGGTCAGAGGGACACCCCTATTGTAAATGCCTGATTGGTTGGATTGTAAAAATATGTTCCGAGACACCAGAATAGAACCTTTAGTTCCTAACACCATGGGAAATTTGTCTTTTCCCATGGTCTTAGGTGACTCCTGTGAAATGGTTGTTTGACCCCAAAGGGTCCTGACCCCCAGAGCTGGTGGTACATATGCATTTCTTTTCAAATAATCATACAGTTTGTAGTGTGCATAGATTTGCAAAACAATGGGATAAAGAAATATTCCTGAATTTGTTTTATGATTTATCTAATGATTACTATGCATGTTATCTCAGCTTGTGTAGAGCTTGGATTCATTGAATGAGTTTATCAAAAATGTTAATATTGCAGAATATACAGCCTCATGCTACATAACTAAGCTCCATTTCATGCTGAATAACTAAATCATTAATGCATCTTTACTCCAAAAGCATTGGAGGCAAGTTGTTCCGCTGATTAATTGTTCTAACTGTCAGGACATTTCTCCTTATTTCTAGGTCGCTTCTCCTTGATTAATTAAATTTCTTTTCTTTTTGGCAGCTGCCCACATCTTTCTGACTCATAATATGCTTATATTTACAGGTGATATTTTACAGATATATACTTGGAACTTAGGCAGAAAAAAAATTGCTGGAGGAAATTTTTGTATTTTTTCAGTATTCTAAATCATCCTTTGCATCTGTTTACAAGAAATATATTTTTGAATTTTAGATTAATGTGTTTGGATAGAGGTAGTGCTTGATTTACAACGATTTGTTCAGTGACTGTTCAAAATTGCAACAGTGCTGAAAAAAATGGCTTACAACCTATGAGTCTCACAATATGCACAGCAAATTTGGGCACTTGGCAAAGTGGCATGTATTTATAATGGTTGCAGGGTGTTGGGGTCATATGATTGCCATTTAAAACTTTTCCAGCCAACTTCTGGCTGACAAGCAGAGTCAAGGGGAAAACCATGTGATACACTTAACAACTGAAGTGGTTCACTTAACAACTGTGGTTAAAAAAAAGTCATTAAAATTGGTCGTAACTCACTTAATAGAGACCTTGCAACAGAAATTCAAGATCCAATTCTGATCGTTAATTGAGGACTACTCATACAAATAATCTTTGACTTAGGACCGTGTGGCAGTGGGAGACATATGAAGGCATTTGAGGCTTTGCCCTATGTCAGCTCCAGCACGCATGTGGATGGTGAAAAATGGATCCAGCAGGCCAACTGGAAGTTTGGAAATGAACTTCCGATTGGGCTGTTTTTCACCCTCTCCAGGCTTCAGGAGGCTTTCCTGAAGCCTGGGGAAGGTGAAAAATGGCCCAATAGGCCTTTTGGAAGTCTGAAGTATGGGGGGATTGTGCCTACATGCACAGGGGGGTTATGGGTGGGTCCACATATACCCTTTTGGCACCTGAGCAAAAAAAGGTTTGCCATCAGTGACTTAGGATCATTATTGAGCCCAAATTTTGTGGTGTACATGATCTCAGTGCCCAAATATGTGCACTGAGAGCATATGCACCAAAGACAAATTCCTTGTGTGTCCAATCACACTGGGCCAATAAAGAATTCTCCCCTCTCCTCTCCTCCCCTCCAATAAAGAATCCTCTCCTCTCCTCTCCTCTCCTCTCCTCTCCTCTCCTCTCCTCTCCTCTCCTCTCCTCCCCTCCCCTCCCCTCCCCTCCCCTCCCCTCCCTGATTGCCTGATATGCCAGAAATCAAGAGAGTTCAATTTCAAATCCCTGTTTTGCTATCTACATTGAGTATGGTTGCTGAAACCTGAAAGCATGATTTACTATTTTAAGGTGGTAAAACACAAAGATGTATGATAAGCCTACACAAATTTTGACACAATTTAGAAATGCAGAGTCTCTTCCAAAACCCAGCCTTTCTTACTTTTCAACATACAGATTCCACAAATATACAGATTGCTCATTCTTTGCATTGATGGTTTGCAAACTGCTGTGGCTAAGAGTACTCATGCATGTCAATATGCCCAAAAACATATACATTAGAATTTAGCAACAACTGAACAAGAATTAAACAACAACTGAACAATCAAGGAATTAATATAGACTGGTTAACATATTTACAAATTAAATTAAAATATGAACAACACAAAAAACAATTTGGATTTCAAAATAATAATGTAATAGACACGATTCTTTTCGGCCCCTCTACAAAAATGATCTCAAAATTGTACAACTACTTACTAATCCAAGAAAATCCCGAAGAGCAAGTGAAATGCTGTATGATAGCCTGGGCTCAGAATTTTGGATATACGATTAACCTAATTGAGTGGGAGAAAACATGGACATCAAATTATAAAATGACAACGGCAATGTCTTACAAGGAGAACCAAATTAAAATGTTTTATCGTTGGCATCTGCCCCCAGCAAGAATATCCAAAATGTTTCCCAACTTTTCACCGATCTGCTGGAAGTGCAAGACCAAACCTGGAACTTACTACCACACATGGTGGACATGCCCAATTGCACAAAAATATTGGACAACAATTCAATCCCTAATCGACCAAGTCATGTCAATCAAATTACCACTCAAACCCGAGCTTTATCTTTTAGGTATATTTAGACAAAACCTTACCAAGACACAAAAATATCTTATACTACAAATTATAACTGCAGCCAGAATATCATATGCCTCCCTTTGGAAATCTGATCAAGTACCCTCTTTCTTTACAATAATTACGAAAATTAATGAATGTGCTGAAATGTCTAAAATAGCAATGGAAGCACAAAACAAAAAAGATTCAGAATACTACGAAGTATGGGAAAATTGGCATAAATGGGTTTCTCAGAAAAAATACAAAAAACTTTTACTGTAAAATTCATACTCTATCACACCCAAAAGTACCTTCAACACTCAAATTAATATTAAAATAAATTAGAAAAGAAGCACCAAAAACTAATTAAATTTGCAACAAGAAAATATATTAAATCTCTTTTTATCTGTCTTCTAACCAACCCAATACACACTATAAACGTATTAACTACCTTTAGAATAACTAATCTTTATATACACCCATTATATCACCTATATACTCCCCACACTACAACTAAACAAAAGTCGTCCATAAAAACGTCTGCACTAAATGCAGATTCTTCTCTCTCTTTCTTTCCTTTTTTTTTCTTTCCTCCTCCTTTTCACCGCTAGAACTTTAATGCCTATATATACTAAGAAATACGACATTTGAGTTATAAACATATATACATATTAAGATTAGGAAAGTAAGAGTTATTACATTCCCTTTAAGACACCTGTGTATTACAACTCACATGTATTACAATTCTATCATAAATGTTTTGTTTTTGAATTCTCCCTCCCCTTCCTACTCTACCCCACCCCCAACCCTTCGTTCTGTCCCCCTTCCCCCAATCCCTTTCCTTGTTTTTAATTATATTTGTAAATAAATAAAGTATATTTTCAAAAAAAAAAAAAAGAATTTAGCATGATATGTACATCATCTCTGTATTTGCATATCATAGTAAATC
Organism: Erythrolamprus reginae; assembly: GCF_031021105.1. Lineage (NCBI taxonomy): Eukaryota > Metazoa > Chordata > Lepidosauria > Squamata > Dipsadidae > Erythrolamprus > Erythrolamprus reginae. Next base: position 315,660,802 of record NC_091950.1, read on the forward strand.
ATAGTGATGTTCGTCCAGCGTGTTCGAGGAGGACCTTGACATCTAATGGGTTGTGGGCTGTATGCTATGTGTCTGCAAGTGGCTGGCAAGGCTTTTGCGGGCCTGAAATGTTCTGCCACATGTTGGGCAGACATGTGTGGGCACCATTGTCACAGCATTTGCATTTGCAGCCCTGGCTTTGCGGAGTGTTTGCTTCTCTACTGCTCTGAATGTTCTTCTGGCCTCAGATGTCTGGCAGCCTTGGTGGATCAGCATTCACCATGTTGGTCGATCTTGTGCCAGGGTTTTCCGTGAGGTGGTGTTGATATCGAGGGACTTGAAGGAGGCTTTCAACATGTCTTTGTAACACTTCCTTTGTCCCCCATGTGATCGCTTTCCTTTAGACAGCTCACCATAGAGGAGCTGTTTAGAGATGCAATGGTCTGGCATCCTAGCAAGATGGCCTGCATAACGTGCCTGGGCTTTCATCAGCAGGGTGGGAATTGATGGCAGGCCTGCTCTGGAGAGGACCTCAGGGTCAGGCACTTTATCCTGCCACCGGATTCTCAGAATTCTACGGAGGCAGGTCATGTGGAAGTGGTTCAGTTGCCTAGCATGTTTCCTGTATACTGTCCAAGGCATACAACATGGTAGTTAGCACTACTGCTTGGTAGACTTTGAGCTTTGTAGCAAGGCTTATTTCATGTCGGTTCCACATGTTGGTCATTAGTCTGCCAAATGCAGAGCTTGCCTTGGCAATTCTGGTGATTCTGCAGTTGACCTCAATGTCAGTTGTCACTGCACGGGAGAGGGTGCTGCCAAGGTTTGTAAATTGGTCCATTGCTTGTAGCTTTTGTCCCTTTACTATGATGGTGGGCTCTTGGTATTTGGCTTTCGGAGCTGGCTGATGCATCACTTCAGTCTTCTTTATGTTGATAAGGAGACCACAGTTGTCACATGCTGCTGCAAAATTATCCACACTGGGTTGCATTTCCTGCTCTGATCCAGCAAACAGGGCACAGTCATCGGCAAAGGGAAGGTTATGTAGCACAGTCTCTATCTTGGTGACAGCCTGGAGTCTTTGTAGGTTGAACAGTTTCCCATCGGTCCTGTATCTTAGGCTAACTCCCAGGAAACTTTTCTGGAAGGCATAATAGTACTTCCAGGACCACACTGTCTTTGGGATTTATTTTTCAAATGAACTTTATTTTTAAATGACTGTATTTTAATTATTTTAGGGGTTTCTGTGGATGATGCCTGCATTGTTACTCTTTAAAGGTTTATTTTGTCTACTGCTCTTGGATAAGATCAACAGTAATAATATGGATTGTAGCCCAAATTGCATAATTGGCTATTTAACTGTACAAGGCTTAATTTATGTTTTGTTCTGCATTGGTAATAAATCATCAGAACAAATGCTGAGTTCTAAAATAAGCCTTTTTTGTAGCCTGGAAGCTGTATTTTTAAAAGAAAAGAAAAAAAACCTCTTAAAAACAAAGCATAGTCATAGTTTGTTTATAGTGAATGTGAAAAATGCTGACTGGCATGATTGCATTTGTTTCATTGCTGAGGTATATGAAGAGTGCAAATAATGTGCAAATGTGCAATTAATGTGCATTGTGTTCACATATTTTCTTGTTATCAGCTGTTGATTAGCAGTAACCAATATATTGGAATCAAAACATTGTGTTTTTCATTTCTTGATGTGATTGTATTTTTAAAAGGTCACTGCAGAATGTTCATGCTTAGAGTTTTCCTTAAAGAAATATCCCAAAGAGTCAAGGTTACAAAATCTAATTGTGCTGTCCTATCAGGCCAATATTTAATTATGCTTGTGCAATTCATTTCAAAAGCTATTTCACAACTGAGATTACACTTTTTGTTCTGGTAAATTTATGAGCTGTTTTGATACTTCCGTAGTTACCAATAGAACCATACCAACCCTTGTACATTTTTAATAGTATTGTATTGGTTACAACCAAGTTGGTTATATTGTATATTTATTAAAAACACTTTTTGGGGGGACTATTTGAATTTGTGCAAGCTGCTAGTGCCCTCGATGGTGCCAGACCCATGAGGGGGCCAAGATGGGACGGAGTAGGCGGCAGCCACCACACACCCTCCTCACCTTGTTTTTGCCTGCAATGGCAGCAGTAGCCAAAGGCAGAGGCACAGTGGAGAGGCATGTGGTCCAACCTGCTGGATGTGTTGGGTAGCCACGTGCCTTATCCCAGCCACATGGGATGAGGCATGCGCGTCGGGTGATCTGCATCACATGCCTCCCCCACTTTTCCTGCTGCCAGTGCTGCTGCTGTCATGCCTATTTCTTGGAGGGCCAGTTGCGTAGTCCCCGCTATTGGACACTTACACCTTGGTGGATGCCGCTCCTTTTGCATCCTCACCTGCTGTGGCTTCCAGGGACTGCGAGGCTGCACAGCCCACATTGCCCCCCTGCCCACTGGGAACCGCAGCAATGAGGCACCTATTCCTATCAGTGCCACCATTGCCCACTTGGTTGATCCCTGCTCTGAGTCCAGGGATGACTGGATGGAGGAAGCCCGAGCTAAGCCCGAGCTGAGAAATTGAGACAGAGCGCAACATTTTCTCCTTCGGTGCCTCTGCATCCCCTTTCTGGCCTCCCCAGCCCCCAGAAACACTCTGCCAGCCAAAAACTGTGGCCTTACTTTCCAGTTTCAGCCAGCAGGGCTTGGGAATGTAAGGCCTACATTGGGTTGAAGGGTGGGGGCCAGCAGGTGGGGGGCAATATGGGGGGGCAGCCTCGTGGTTTTGTGTGGGCTGGATTAATGACTCTGGCAGGCCATTTCTGGTCCACAGGCCATAGTTTGAGGACCCTGGACTAGGATTTCTGTTGATAAACAAGGCAGTTCTTAAGTGAGTTGTAGCCAATTTTATGACCTTTTGTGCCAGAGTTGTGACTCAGCAGTTGTTGAATGATTCCTATGATTGCTAGGAGAATTTTACTTCCTCCATTAACTGTAGTTGGGCACGTCGCAAATGGTGATCCAGATCACTTTTCTTGCCACATTTGTTAAGTAAATCACTGCAGTTGTTAAGTTAGTAATACAATTCTTCATTAAATCTGGTTCCCCAATGGAAGGGGGAAGGACACAAAAGATGATCATATGACCCCGGGACGTTGCAACTGTAATAAATATAAGTCAGTCGTCAAGTATCTGAATATAAATCACGTGACCATGAGCATGCCACAATGGTCATAAGTGTAAAAAATGATCGTAAGTCACTTTTTTCAGTGTCGTGGTCACTAAGTGAACTGTTGTAATTTGAGGACCACCTGCACATAAATTTATAAATATATAAATTTTTATATATAGTAATAAGGGAGGGGGAGGAGTCTGTAAACTTGTTTCTCATCTTACATAGCAGGAAGAGAAGTGGGAATAGATGAAGGACTGGAATATAGTCATGCTAAATGTTTATACAGGTAGGTGATCCCAGTTGTTGGGCAGAGGAGAGTGCTATCTAATTCCCCTATCAGGCATCTGCAAATCATACATTGCTCAAAAAAACAAAGGGAACACTTAAACGACACAATATAACTCCAAGTAAATTAAACTTCTCTGAAATCAAACTATCCACTTAGGAAGCAACACTGATTGACAATCAATTTCACATGCTGTTGTGCACATTCAACTTTGTACAGAACAAAGTATTGAGAATATTTCATTCATTCATTCATTCTAGGATGTGTTATTTGAGTGTTCCCTTTATTTTTTTGAGCAGTATAGTTTGAATAGTACAGAAATACTATAGGCTCACTTTGTATGGTCTTTCCATGTAATTCCTGCCTCCATTCCATACCTGGTAATTTCTGTAGCTTTCTTTATTTGGATGTTATATGGAACTTGGTTGAGAATAAACTGGGTTAAGGAATAAGAAGTTTAAAGAGTTTTGAAAATTAACTTGGAGATTAGTACAGTGATCCCCCGAGTTTTGCGATCCCGATCATTGCGAATCACTATATCGCGATTTTTCCACCCGATGATGTCACTCCCTTCCTTTCTCATCTTTCTTTCTCTCTCTCTTTCTCTATCTTGCTTCTTCCTCTCTCACACTCTCTTCCTCCCTCTCTCATCTCTTTCTTTCCTTGTCTCTCTTTCTCTATCTCTCCCCCTCTTGCTCTCAAGCGGCAAGCGAGCAGCCGGGCGGGCGGGTGACGGGCAAGCGGCAAGCGATCTTGGGGTTTCCCCTTTGCCTGGGCGGTGGGAAGACCCAGGGAAGGTTCCTTCGGCCGCCCAACAGCTGATCTGCTCCGCAGCGCGGCAGCAGCGAGGAGCCGAAGATGGGGTTTCCCTGTTGCCTGGGCAACGGGGAAACCCCATCTTCGGCTCCTTGCTGCTGCCGCGCTGCGGAGCAGATCAGCTGTTGGGCGGCCGAAGGGTCTTCCCCGCCGCCCACACGCAAACTCCACCATCTGCGCATGTGCGGCCATGGAAAAAGGGGCGCGCATGCGCAGATGGTGTTTTTACTTCCGTGCCGCTACATCGTGAGTTATCGATTATCGCAAGGGGTCTTGGAACGGAACCCTCGCGATAATCGGGGGATCACTGTATTTACTATTGCTTGCTCAATAAACATAATAAGTTAAAAATAGATGAGATGATTTATAAATGAGCGGAAAGGATAATGAGCTTGTTTTTAGTCATCCTATTAGGATTAGAATAATGTGTTAAGCTCAAACCGAACCAACATACAATACACCAGGGGGGAAATTCAAAAATTTTCCCTGCGGGTCTACTTTCCGGCTTTTACACTAGAATATTTTCTATATTTATGCAGAGTGTGCAAATGTATTCTTGTAGCAATTTGAACTCTTTCCTGAAACTTGAGTTATAGCAGAGGTTGCGGTTTGACAAGGCCTACATTTCCTGTTGAAAAGAATCTGTTTTTTCTGACTTCTTCTCTGCATAAAGAGTTTGTGTTATATATTCTTTTGCCAAAGAAGGATAATCATATCTGACTTTTATTCAAATGTATAAATACTGTAGATGTTTATGAAGTAATAACTGGAAGGAAATTAAGTATATTGAGGTAACTAACTTGTGGGTTCTACTTTTGCAAAAATCTGTTATGAATTTACAGTAGCATTGAGCCTATCCTCCTCTGAAGCATGTGATGTGCAGCTGAGAGTAACTCTGTAATACAATAGTATTTGTTAAGCTTCTTAGTTGAAATGAAAATTGGAATGTTTGTCTTGTTCAGTCTGATTTGACAAATGATCTACTCATATTGATCATGTGTTAGTTTTAGTATAGTTGATTTCAGGGGTGGGTTCCACTTACCTTCCCTACCGGTTCGCATCGCAACACCCCATCGCATCACGCAAATGACCCTCTGCACATGGGAAGATGCCTCTGTGCATGCACAGAGAGTTTTTTGCTGGTTGCGGCAACTGGATAATCGGTTTGGGAGCGTGGACAGTTGGCCATCGCTGCCAGTTCGGTAAGTGGGTGGAAATTTCCACCACCAGTACATGAGAACTGGTCCAAACCGTCAGCAACCCACTACTGGTTGATTTATAGTTTAATTAAAAATCAATTTTGGAATTTCAAAAACAAAATTTTAAAACCTAAACTCTAAAAACCCTCTATTTAGAAAGTAACTAATATGGATTGACTGTCAGCATTAGTTTAAACTTCGTAATTTGCATTTTAAGTTAGAAATGTAAGTCTGAATACAATAGGCCAGTGATGGCGAACCTTTTTTTCCTCGGGTACCAAAAGAGTTTGGGCACACACTATCGTGTATGCGCAAGTGCCCACACCCATAATCCAATGCCTGGGGAGGGCAAAAACAGTTCCCCCACCCCCGGAGGCCCTCTGGAGGCTGGAAACAGCCTGTTTCCCAACTTCTGGTAGGCCCATTAGGCTCGTGTTTAGCCCTCCCCAGTCTCCAAAGGCTTCCCTGGAGCCAGGGGAGGATAAAAACGCCCTCCCCCATCCCACCAGAGGCTCTCTGGAAGCCAAAAACACCCTCCCACAGCATCTGTGTGAGCCAAAAATCATCTGGCCGGCACACACATGCATGTTGAAACTGAGCTAGGGCAACAGCTCATGTGCCAGCAGATATGGCTCTGCGTGCCACCTGTGGCACCTGTGCCATAGGTTCGCCATCACTGAAATAGACTTTCCTCTTTAATGATATTTGGACAAACGATGGCTAGGAACATAATGTTTGCTGAATGCGTGCTCCATTTGCTGTATTTTCTAATAAAAATGCCATTCACAATTCTGTTAACGTTTGATACATTTGATATATTCTGTTTTTACAAAATTCTCTCCACAGGAAGGCTTATGCACCTATATGCTGTTTGTGTAGACTGTTTAGAAGGGGTTCATAAAATTATCTGCATAAAGTGCAAATCTCGGTGGGATGGAAGCTGGCATCAGCTGGGAACCATGTATACTTATGACATTCTAGCAGCCTCTCCTTGTTGTCAGGTTAGTATTATGAAAGAGTTCATATTTTAGTAAATTATGCTCCATGGTCTTGGCAAGCCTCCGGGATATAGTGATAGCTGTCTAGACACTATTTTATGGGTGATGATACATTCATGACTCTCTGGTGGATGCTGCTTCTTTTCCAAAAGTACATAGCTCTGCCAGCAGTACCAGTCAGGTGGAAGCAATTAGATCTACATGGGTAGAGTTCAAGCTAATTACTTTATTGTATGCTGCCTATAATACAGGACTCTCCCTAGATTGCTTGCCTTTCTTTGGGATCAAATAGATAAGGTTCTATGAGGCTTGTGGGAGAGGGGAGGGAGTCAGTCCTGGATGTCTTCTAGCTGTTGCAATGATTCAAGGTCAATTCTCTGGTTGAACCTGACTGAGCATGTAATACCCTTCTTTTAATACAGTGGTACCTCTACTTACGAACTTAATTCGTTCCGTGACCAGGTTTGTAAGTAGAAAAGTTTATAAGAAGAAGCAATGTAAAAGCAAATAATGTGTGCGATTGGGGAAACCATAGGGAGAGTGGAGGCCCTGTTTCCTCCCAGGAGATTCCTAGAGAGGCCCCACGGAGGCTTCTCCCTACCTTTTCCGGCCCTGTTTTCTCCCAGGAGATCCCTAGAGAGGCCCCATGGAGGCTTCTCCCTGCCTTTTCTGGTTACAGTTTCGGAGGCTCAGGTTTGTAAGTGGAAAATGGTTCTTGAGAAGAGGCAAAAAAATCTTGAACACCCGGTTCTTATCTAGACAAGTTTGTAAGTAGAAGCGTTTTTAGGTAGAGGTACCACTGTACTGGCTCCCATTCATGGTGATGAGGAGAGGCCCATGTGACTATTCGAGCACTGCAGCTAATGATGAAGAAGAATTTGTGTTTGTTGTCTGTGTCCTGTACATCTTCATTAAAATGCATGTAGTGTGGAATTGCATGTACGCATAGAGAAGATAGCACTGAAATTATCTCAGTGTGCATTGAGATAAAGATGAAGCCTGATGGTGCAGTGCTATTCAGTCTCCTGGAAATGCCCTCCTAGAGGAACAATTTCAATACTTCAGGGTCACATTGGCCAGATGTTAAGAGAAAATGAATCAAAAGCATAAAATCCTCCTAGATTTAATCCTTGCCTTCCATTTTTGTCTAATGTACCTAGAGATGAAATCTGTTCATCCAATGTGGGCATTGTAAAATGCAATTCTCTCTAGGTAACTGATTCATTATTTAAATCTACAAAAAACCCCACATTAATAACTGATTCTACAGACACAAGAGATTGATGTTACACATTTTATTATTCAGGCAAGCTTTCCCAAGTACAAGCTGTAGTAGGAATTGGCCCATCAGGCTATAATCATAAGGCATATTCAGTAAGAACAAAACAAACAGAGGCATGATAGGGTTGGATGGACAGTGGAAGCCAATTATGAGATTTTTTGATATTCTGTTCTCTTTTTCCCTGTCTCTCTCTCTCTCCTCTATTACAGGCTCGGCTGAACTGTAAACATTGTGGGAAACCTGTTATAGATGTACGTATTGGGATGCAGTATTTCTCGGAATACAGCAACGTTCAGCAGTGTCCACACTGTGGAAATTTGGACTATCATTTTGTGAAGCCATTTTCCTCATTTAAAGTTCTGGAGGCTTATTGACAAAAGCTTTGCCATAGTAATAGCTATTTTATGAGTATTGTTCCATTTATTTTACATATCTTTTATAAGATCTGCTCTGTGAAAGGGAGGGGGGCTTTTTTTCTAATTGAGAGGAAAGTGCAACAGCTTTGCGTGATTATGTACATGTGTTCCTGTGTAGATGTGTGTCATTCAGACAGAGGTCCTCTTGCCATGATTTCAGTGAAGGCTGGAGATGCAGCTCCATCTTCTTATCTCTATCATATTATCCCAGCTCTTTTCCAGATGTGTTGGCATCATACTGCCTGAAAGAGATGCTCCATCACATCTGGGAAGCTGTCTACACTCACCCAGGTTGGAGAGAAAATTCCATTCTATTTGTCCCCTTTATTGTTAAATGAAACAGTGACTTCAAGATATGGAGGAGTTTTTTTGTAGGTTGGAGAGATGAACAGGTTTTCGCAAAGATGGAGAAGAAAGAAAATTGTAGGTCTTCCTAGATGAAGACGGAAATCCAGCATCATGGGAGTAGAGTTCTGCTGATAGATAAAAATTGGTGGTGGGATTCAGCCAGTTTGCATTGGTTAGGTGAACAGGTTGTTAAATTACTCACCTTCGCTATCAAACTGGATCCTGGGCACTGCAATGGAAAAGTGAACAATGGAGCGGCCGGCACGAGGGAAGGAGAAGGCTATTTCCCTTCTTTCTTCTCTCCACCCCCCACCCCCCCCCAATGCTGGCCGCTCTGTTTAGTTTAGTTTAGTTTATTTAGATTTGTATGCCGCCCCTCTCCGAAGACTCGGGGCGGCTAACAACAATAAAAAACAATGTAACAAATCTAATATTAAAAAGTAATCTAAAAAACCTCAATTTAAGAGACCAATCATACCAACAAACATACCATGTATAAATTCTATAAGCCTAGGGGGAAGGGAGAAAAAAAAAATTCAATTCCCCCATGCCTGACAACAGAGGTGGGTTTTAAGGAGCTTGCGAAAGGCAAGGAGGGTGGGGGCAACTCTGATATCTGGGGGGAGCTGGTTCCAGAAGGTCGGGGCCGCCACAGAGAAGGCTCTTCTCCTGGGTCCCGCCAAATGACATTGTTTAGTCGACGGGACCCGGAGAAGGCCAACTCTGTGGGACCTCACCGGTCGCTGGGATTCGTGCGGCAGAAGGCGGTCCCGGAGATATTCTGGTCCGGTGCCATGAAGGGCTTTATAGATCATAACCAACACTTTGAATTGTTGCCTGTTTCTCCATTGCAGTGTAGTGCAATGCCTAGGATCCACTTTGATAGTGGGGTGGGTGGTAATTGAACAACAGATTCGCCCAGGGTGAGGTTGGCCATTACGGGAGGCTTATCCCACATGTGCAGTGGAGCTGGAGGACAGGGATGGGCCACGCCTTCCACGAAAGCCAACCTGACCCTGGGCAAAGTAGTTGTTAAATTAATTTAACCCCACTATTGGATAAGGTGGGCCCTACAGTCTTCCGCTGTGCCCTCAAAATCAGTTCTGAAGAGTGGGAGACTCAACAGATTTTGAATATGTTGGGGGGAATAGAGAGTGGTTTCATGCTAAGCAGCACTCCCATTTCGACTGCCTTTTCCCATGCACTCTATTATATTTCAAGGCCTAATATAACATGGAAGAGGGAGGTGAGGTGTCACAAATTGTCATAGCCTCTCCATTGCTTAATGTTAGTCCACAGACTTCAAGTTTGTATGCAGATCCTATCTGTACATTTTAGATGAACTAAGAAAGGATGCTGGGTAGTTGTACAGCTAGCTTTTCAAAGTCATTTTCCTTGTGTGTGCCTCTGTCCAATTATCATTTTGCTCCTTTGTTGAATTTACATCATTCCTGGGAGCAAAATCAGGACTTGATAATATTGGTAGTGCTGGTTAATACAGTTCAAGGCTCTGTTTGTTGAGATAAACTTAACCATTGACAAATGAATGTAATACTATGTCAGAAAATGCACTGTTTAAAACTATTTTATTTTTGCATAGTGTCTTCCTGGGATATATATTTGATAATCATAGTTACTCTCACTGACAGATCATACTGTTTCCACTAACACTGTAATTCAAACAGTCAGGGAAATTTCTACAACCCCCCCCCCCTCCAAGCTTGCAATTTTTAATAAGTTGTGTTATTTCAGCTTTTTTCAAGCATTTTAAAGTCATCTTAGGGTGTTTGCTAGTATTGCAAAACTCATTACAAAATCTGTTATCAAGAGAGGTATCTGCAACTTACGTTGCATATTTTTTCATTGTGATTTTTCCTTGCATCTTGGTGCAGTTATAGTAAACTATGTTCAAACTAAATGAAGGTTGATAGATTAGTATGCCTACCTGTGAATTAATTTTCCTATAGGTTGAAATATTTAATAATTTCTTAACGGTATTTCAAAAGTGTTCTCTAAAACTAAATGGTGTTTATAGAACAGTTTTTATTAGTTGTTCACATGTCATCTGAAAAAAAAATTCTGCAGAAATACTATTCCCATGATTATGTGTGCAGAAATGGGCTGGGTATAAATAGGCAAGAAATCATTTAAAAGATTTTAGCATATTTAAGGTTCATACAAGGATTGATGGTTCAAAAGAGCTGCTAAAGATTTTAGTAATTAATAGCTTATATTAGCTTGTTGAATGATAGTTCTCAATATTTTGAACCTGCCTGCTGTTTTGGATACATGTTATCATGTAAGGTGCATTGTGCCCCATAACTTATTGAATTCATTTTATGTCTTTTGGACCCTACCTTGAATTAAGTCATATTAAAACCGGTTAAATCGACTTATTGGTACCTAAATGGCACTTTTACTTAATTTTAAAAAACGTTTAATTTATGAGAAATTAAAAGTGAAATAATTGACACTGAAGAAATTTAAGAACAAAATAATTGTTTTGTGATTATTGTTCTTTTATCAGTATTGTAGTTACTTTATCTGTACATGTGCAAATTTTATTTTTGTTAAAAGTGAATGCTCAGTCTTTTAAAATTTGGTAGTCTAAGTATTTGATTTTTCACCACAAATTGTTCAACATTAGAAACAAATGATCTACTTGAAAATGGAATGTTTTATTGAACTTTAATTATAAGATTATTTCCAAAGATGAGCAGGTAAATGTAATTTCTGTAGATCAGCACTAAGGAGCAAATGAGCTATCACATCAGAAATTTGTGATAAGATTTTGCAATATAATTTTAGGTTTCTATGGATATTGCATGTGATAATTTGGAATCTATTGCAATGATGTGATGGGTCAGTGTGGGCAGTATAAACCTCTTTCCTTTTCCAGAGTTGTTGTGAAATGTAGCAACAGCAACATTCAGTTATAATTTGGATGACGGTTCTAGGCTACTTAGCTCAAAACAGCTCTGGGGGAAGAAGTAATTTAGGTGAGGTGGAAGATTGGCAGTTCTTCAACGTGATGCAACCTCCATCAAGTAGCCCTGAAAAAAAATATACAGAGAAATAATTGCAGTGTTAAAGTGCAGTTTTCTCTGCTTTGTTTCCAGTGTTGGGTCTGTAACTCACAGATTTGGGGGTACTAATTTTCAGACCAACTGAAGAGTATTATTTGGGGAAAGATTGTTCTAGTGTGTGTAAGCTCTGTGGAGTTTTGGTGGATCTAATCACTCCAAATTTTGTACTGGGTAATAAACATTGTGTAGCAACAGTAATCTATTGAAAAGAAAATGCTGCATTGGGATCATGGCAGGCATGAATGAAAAGACACACATGCTTCAAAAGTATAATAAAATGGATATCCAATAATATGTGGTCTGATGAACTATGTTTTCTTTCAGCCCTTCAAGACTGTCAAACTGTTATCATATGCATAGCTTGCATATGAATTTGAAATCCTTGGTTTCTAATTTCCAAAAACATTTATTGTTAACATTGTTGTAGTTATTCAAGAAAGGGGAACAGTAGTGAAGTATTTTACTTTCTCCCATCCTGGGCGGAGCCAGCATTCAGATCGAGTCAGTCTGGGTTTTTTGCATTTGACCGGTTCCACACTGCCCCACCCAGATTTGACTCAATCCTAGAAGGATATGTGGCAATAACTCCCATCCAGAAGATCAGCAAATTTACCAAATTAGGCCTTTTCCCTTTAGATTTCCCCCCCCCTGTAGACTATTATCAATTGACTTATCCACAAAGTTGCAAAAACCCTGGATGGCTCTATACTTCCATCTCAGTTCCGCAGTGAAGGACTTGGAATCTGAAACCTCAAAATACAAACGGCATCTCCGTTTCTTTCCCTAACATTCGGATCCTTCCCCTCCTCTTCCCAGAAATATTTCCCTGGGGGTTGATTGGGGAGGAGAACGGGCTGCAAATCAAGCTTGTTCGGGTGGGCCCAGTCAGCCTGTAGATGCCCATCTGGTAATTTCTCCCTGGGCTGGCTTGGGAGGGGGCGATTTACAGAGGCCTCAAGGAGCATGAGGTTGGGGGCGGCCTTTTTGACCAGGCCTCTTTAGGGATCGCCGTTCTAGGGTAGTTCCCACTTACTCATATGATGAACAGGTTGGCCACAGTTCTAGTGGCAAACGCCTCAGAAAGACAAGTAAGACCCTGGAGGAGGGCAATGATAAATTATTTCACTCTAGTAGGTCCCAGAGTTCCAAGCAGCCCTTTTCTAGGGCCGCTCAGAAGGCCGAAAAGAGGCAGGACAAGGCCTTACAAAAAAATCTGTGATAGATCTGCTAAAAGGAACAGGATCTGTAATAATAACCAGGCCCCATCGCCTCCTGTTTCGGAGGCAGGGGTGGGGTAGGATCCTTTGGCACTAGATGGTCCTAGTTTATCCAGGCCCTATTTATCCCAGGCCTACGCAGATTGAAAACAAAGGAGGAATCCACTCGCTGATATTTCAAATCAACCTTTTTATATAGAAAGCGTCATTTATACTCACATGCATGTGAGTTCATCTTGGCAGCTTCTCAGTGACAGGGGTTAAAAGATAACAGTCCAGCGGCTAGGATGCTGCCAAAAATCAAAGCTAATTGCATATTCCTTTATGAGATAAAGATTCTTCAGTTTCACTGACTTACAGTTACAGCTTTCCAGACAGGGCAATTCTACTCCAAGGATTTTAGCAGAGAAATAACAATTGGCTAGTGTAACATGGCTGGAACTCCAAACCTCAACTGCCTCCATTACAGAACATTGAAACTCCACCTTGAATTTCCCATCAGCCACCCTTAAATACCTATGGGGAGTGGTGAACAATTCCCTAAAGTTAAAAGTTTACAGACTACTTCCTTTTCCCATACAAGTATTCTTGTCTTTTTCTTAGTCTTCTAAAGCGGGCATCTAACAAAGGCTCATGGTCCTCCTCCTCCTCCCCTAAGACCCTATTGTCATTGGCATATCTGCCACTTCTGGTGGCACTCCAGGTTCATCCATGTCTACCTCTCTCATTCTCTGCATCAGCTGACAAAAACATTGGCCCAGTGTACCAAGATGGGCATGGCTCATCTTCCTCAGAATCATTAGCAGAGTTGGTTGAGGACCACTCACAACAGGCTCCAACCTAATCTATGGTGGGATTTGGGCCCTCCTCTCCCACCATTGTCTTCCCAGGCTCCCTCAGAGTCAGAACATCCCGAAGAGATCCCTGAGGAGTCAACCCAACCTTACCACGGCCCAACCCTTACTTCTGGACTAAGCCAACTTTCAGGCCACGATCACAGCGACACTTCAACAAGCCCTTACAGTCAGTATGCCATCTTTTTCAATTCCAAAGGCCTCCACTTCAGCTCAGGCCCATTCTAAATCTCGTTCTAAGGCCCTTTCTCGCCACCAGGCCAGGAACCAAGACTGGTCCTCAGACGAATCCAACAAACAGGATGAAGGAGATCCTGACAGAGAGGCATTCTTCCTAGATCTCTCAAAGGATGAAGGCCCTACTCCAGATCTTCAGACCTCGAAGTGTACCGGCAGCCACCTGTTCTTCCCCAAATTCCTTCATCAAACACTATAAAATTGACACCTATGCATCAGCAGATACATCATTTGGCAGGAGGGCACTTCAAGAGGTGGTGAAGAGCAGTCACTAGTCCTATTCCAATCTATCCCCACCCATTTGGGACTTTGGTATGTCCCACCTGAATGCTGGTTTATCCCAGGATGGAGAATAGGCATTGGAACCTATTAACAACACCTGATATGCCTCTTCTCATCCGAACGGAGCCAGGATTCAGTTCCCTCCTCTAATTTCGTTCATTCTTCTTCCATTTCTCTTGAGGGATGGGAGCCCCCCAGGTTCCTATCTGAGCTTTTATGTTGCCACATCAAGTCTAGTCTTCGTCAAATCTGGGCAGGGCAGTATGGATCTGGCCAAGTGCAAAAACCAGACTGACCCGGTCCTTCATCTGATTGGATATCCGAATGCTGGCTCCGCTTGGATGAGAAGAGGCTTATCAGATAGGTGCCAATGCCTATTCAACTCAATTGGATTTTTCTATTGAAGCCTTTCTGATATTCTTTATTTCTAAATTTGCATGCCATGTACAATTATCAATCATGCCACAATATAAAGATATGAACATTGGCTCACTTTGTTGTGAGCCGCCCCGAGTCTGCGGAGAGGGGCGGCATACAAATCTAAATAAATAAATAAATAAGTTGTATATATATCACTGCCTGATGCATAGAGTTCCTTCCTAATTGATATATTTGATTGACATTAAATTACACAGGAATGATAGGGGCCGTGAACTCATATTTATGTGCATGCATTACCCACAACCTGCATGCATAGAACACAATGTTAAATATGTCAGGCATTACTCAGTAACAAGTTTCATAGGGGCTATCACTACTCTTCTCTTGTTTCAGTGTGGATTGCCCAGGACAGCTCATATCCATAGCAATCAGGTTTTTTTTAGATTAAAGGTAGTATTCATCAACTTGCTCATTCAAAATTTAAGGTGAGTAGTATTAAAAGCAGTGTAGCAACATAGAAATCAACATTGAAAACCACAGATATCAAGACCAAGAAAGATATAATGCAAATAAATAGTATGTTTGCAGTTTAGAAAATGCATACAGTTTTAAGTGTGTGTGAGAGAGAGAGAAAGAGAGAAGGAGGGAGAGGGGAAGAGGGAGAGAAAGAAGGAGCGAGAGATGGTTTCTTGCACACACACACAAACATATTTAACATCCTTCAGTATTGAAGAAAATTGCTCTTAAGTAGCTTCATCTATTCATTGAACCCAGTATGAAAACTGGGTTCTATGGGATGTGTTGGTTATATAGCCGCCCGAGTCATCGGAGAGGGGCGGCATATAAATCACATACATGACATACATACATACATACATACAATTTTAGCATCTGCTCAAATTATGTCTCCACACATGCATGTTATGTGTATGGCCATTTAAAAAAGGCATTTGCAGAATTGCAACCAATCTTAAATGATACAGGATCAAGACATTGAGAGAGTAGTAACTAAATTGAATGAATTGCACAAAAAAAGGCATTCACTTTCATTAGTGAAAAATCATTTCTGGGCTGTTTACATGCTAATAGAAATCATACAAATAAATATACAGTGATACCTTGTCTTACAAACTTAATTGGTTCCGGGACGAGGTTCTTAAGGTAAAAAGTTTGTAAGATGAAACAATGTTTCCCATAGGAATCAATGGAAAAGAGATTAATGCGTGCAAACCCAAAATTCACCCCTTTTGCCAGCCGAAGCGCCCGTTTTTGCGCTGCTGGGATTCCCCTGAGGCTCACCTCCATGGGAAACCCCACCTCCGAACTTCTGTGTTTTTGAGATGTTGCAGGGGAATCCCAGCATCGCAAAAACGAGCACTTTGCTGGCAACGGAAGTCCAGAGGTGGGGTTTCCCAGCAAAGGGAGCATCAGTGAAATCGCAGTGTCGCAAAAACACCGAAGTCCTTGAAACCCCACCTCTGGACCTCTGTGTTTTTGCGATGCTGCGATTTCACTGAGGCTCCCCTCGCTGGGAAACCCCACCTTCGGACTTCCGTTGCCAGCGAAGCGCCCGTTTTTGTGCTGCTGGAATTCCTCTGCTGGGATTCCCCTGCAGCATCACAAAAACACGGAAGTCCGGAGGTGGGGTTTCCCAGCTGTGGCGGTGGGTTTGTAAGGTGAAAATAGTTTGTAAGAAGAGGCAAAAAAATCTTAAACCCCAGGTTTGTATCTCGAAAAGTTTGTATGACGAGGCGTTTGTAAGACGAGATATCACTGTATTTGGGTTTTTTTATTAAAGAAAGCATATTAGAAATTCCTTAAAACCAACCTGATATTAGATCGATACCTATAGTGTATAAACTATCTATTGTGGGTTAGCATCATCAGTACCTCCCAAAAATGTTTCATGATATATATGAATTTGAATTAATTTCCTGATGATTGCATATAATAAATTAGGGCTGTACAAATTCTTTGAAAGAGGCGCTTCACAGTGTTAGACAGTGAATAGGGTGACTTTCTTTGCAAATGTTAAAGCAGCTGCATTTTTTTTCTAAATTCCCACAGTTGTTTTAGAAATTGTCACTTATTGTCTGTGTACGCATTTACACATAAAGCCATTTCACTTTGCTGAGGTGTGCAATAGGGATGTATCCTGTATTGTATCTGACCGAAATTTCTTTCCACAGCCATCACCATAACTTCTGTATTATATATGTGAATTTTTTTCTTCTTAAACATTGGAAAACCATGTTCAATTCTTTTGCTGTGTTTTCCAAACTTGATAAAACTTTTTATTCACCATGGCATTTGTATTTGATAACACAATGCTAGAAAATTGTTCCACATAGGTAACCACTCCTCCACATACAGATAACAAAATGAAGATATTAACTGTTAATCTTGCATTTTCCTGCCCTCCATGAAGAAAAAGGAAAATGTGTTCCTAAAAAGACAGCAGAATAGTGTTAACAATTCAGCTTGAAAGAATTTTTGATCACAAACACATACATTTTTATCTCCATTTAAAAACGTTAGGTGCACCTGAGACTTTATGACTGTGATGCTTATTTGATCATTTTGAATGAATTACTAAAACGAGATTTGAGGCAACAGGTGATTCTGTCAGTGTGTTTTGATAGGAAGACATGTAGCAAATTTAATTTTCTTCTGATTTAATTGTACGAGGTATGCAAGGGCAAATTGTTGTGAGGTTTCCAGCTTGCCCTGTTTGTATTTGTCAGTAAAAGCCTTTTTTCCTCAAAAGGGAAAAAAAAGGTTTGGATTGCACTTTTGCAAGGGAAAAATATGTACATAGCAAATGAATGTTGATAAACTTTAAAACAATTGTTAAGTTTTGGGGCTGTGATTTATCTGTATAAAATAATAAATTGTGGTGGATAATGTTTGTGGCTGTTTTAAACTAGTCCAGATAAAGATTCACAGCATTTGTGTAGGAGGCCTGTGTAAAGCATGCTGCAGAGGTATTTTTAAAGTAAGATAATAACACAAATAACAGGATCTCTTGTGACCATGAAAATGTAGCGCCCTGTTTTTACTTTAAGATAAGATTCAACGCCAAATGGAGTTGAACTGCAGATTCAACTCCAGATTCAAGATAAGTTCCAGCACCAAGCAGAATCCAGTGTGGCTTTGTCAGCCCAAATTCACATTATGTCAGAAGGCCTGAGAGACGTTTGCAATATTGGTGAATTTCAGAACACTGGTAGGCTTTAGAGCAGACATGTCCATCCTTGGCAATTTGAAGACTTGTAGACTTCAACTCCCAGAATTCAGTCACGCAAGAACTCCAGCAGTAAATTTGTACAGCGTCTAGAATTATCACCTGGAATAGCTCATTCAAGCAGCCAATACAACAGCTATGAAATAAGTTTCACCAACTTCAGGTCTTGCTGTTGTCCTTCCTTTGTTAATGGAACTCTGGCTTATCTCTGACATTTGAAGAATAACTTGAAAGAGCTTGCAAAAGAAAAAGAAGCATCTGATGGCATTCATCACTTTTTAAATAACTGGTTAAATATTGCCTTTCCCCCCCAGTTTTTTCAGAGTACTTGGAATAATAAGTTTAACTGAAAGAAACATAGAAGTCTGACGGCAGAAAAAGACCTCATGGTCCATCTAGTCTGCCCTTATACTATTTTCTGTATTTTATCTTAGGATGGATATATGTTTATCCCAGGCATGTTTAAATTCAGTTACTGTGGATTTATCTACCACATCTGCTGGAAGTTTGTTCCAAGGATCTACTACTCTTTCAGTAAAATAATATTTTCTCATGTTGCTTTTGATCTTTCCCCCAACTAACTTCAGATTGTGTCCCCTTGTTCTTGTGTTCACTTTCCTATTAAAAACACTTCCCTCCTGGACCTTATTTAACCCTTTAATATATTTAAATGTTTCGATCATGTCCCCCCTTTTCCTTCTGTCCTCCAGACTATACAGATTGAGTTCATTAAGTCTTTCCTGATACGTTTTATGCTTAAGACCTTCCACCATTCTTGTAGCCCGTCTTTGGACCCGTTCAATTTTGTCAATATCTTTTTGTAGGTGAGGTCTCCAGAACTGAACACAATATTCCAAATGTGGTCTCACCAGCATTCTATATAGTGGGATCATAATCTCCCTCTTCCTGCTTGTTATACCTCTAGCTATGCAGCCAAGCATCCTACTTGCTTTCCCTACCGCCTGACTGCACTGTTCACCCATTTTGAGACTGTCAGAAATCACTACCCCTAAATCCTTTTCTTTTGAAGTATTTGCCAACACTGAACTGCCAATACAATACTCAGATTGAGGATTCCTTTTCCCCAAGTGCATTATTTTACATTTGGAAACATTAAACTGCAGTTTCCATTGCTTAGACCATTAATCCAGTAAAGCTAAATCATTTACCATATTACAGACGCCTCCAGGAATATCAACCCTATTGCACACTTTAGAGTCATCGGCAAATAGGCAAACCTTCCCTACCAAACCTTCCCCTATGTCACTCACAAAATGCAGATTTCTATTAAGTGATAGAAGGAAAATCTATCATTGAAAGTTCAACAATAGAATCCTGAAAAGGGGTGGTCACTCCTTCACTGAATGCATTGAAGTGGCATAATTGTGTCTTCGGATGTTTTAAACATGCTTTAATTTGCATTTTTGCATTGAACAGGTTTGAACTGAATGGTTACTTTTTGATTTCGATTCTCTGATGTGACAAGATTCAATAATCTGATTGTTTCAGGCACTTTACCTCATGAATAAAACAGTCTCTTTCATGAGTTCAGCAGTTAATGCTATTGCTAATTCTGAAGCATGTGGCCAAAATAATGAATATATATGCTTCTAGAAACAGCAATAAGAAAGCCCTTAGAGCCATCACAAAACGTGGTTGAGATTCAATGACACACTCTTAAATGAGTGCGCACCATGGACGGACAAATTGCCTCTTTGTGACTTTCTAGGATGCAACCATAGATTGCTATGTTGTCCCTGACACCATATCTGCACATGCATTAATTCATAAAATGGCTTTCTGTCCTTTTTAGGTAGACCTTATGAATCTTTTAAATCACCAGTAAAAACTTTTATTGGTGACTTAAAAGATTCATAAGGTCTACCTGAAAAGGACAGAAAGCCATTTTATGAATTAATGCATATGCAGATATGGATGTATTCAATCTGGTCCTGCATATCATTCGTTTGATATTAAAAATTATGCCAAAGTCTCATTGGGTAAGAATTTAATGCATGGTATTAGTCCAGATATATGTTTCTATCCAGTGAGACTGGTCTGGGAAGTCTTACTTTTAGATCCCCTTTTGAGCTAAAGGAGACTACAGTGTTCCCTCGATTTTCGCGGGTTCGAACTTCGCGAAAAGTCTATACCACGGTTTTTCAAAAAATTAATTAGAAAATACTTTGCGGTTTTCCCCCCTATACCACGGTTTTTCCTACCCGATGACGTCATATATCATCACCAAACTTTCGTCCACCTTTAATAAATATTTTTTTAAATAAACTTTAATAAAGAAACATGGTGAGTAATAATCTAAAAGGTTGCTAAGGAAATGGGACATTGCAATTTAAGGGTTTAAAGTGTTAAGGGAAGGCTTGTGATACTGTTCATAGCCAAAAATAGTGTATTTACTTCCGCATCTCTACTTCGCGGAAATTCAACTTTTGCGGGCGGTCTCGGAACTCGAGAAAATCGAGGGAACACTGTATACCATTTGTCAGGAGCGTTTCAGTGAAATCTATTTTGATCTCCGTAAGTGGTATATCTAAACATGAACATGAAACAGTGAAGAATGTATTGTCCCGAAACTGGGAGTAGGCTCTTTCAGAGGAAATGTGCTGGGACACATTTCTTGACTGACTTTAGGGTTTGAATGTGCCACTTAACTTTTTGCTGAACAACCCATCCCCTCAGGAAGCAAATGAGACATCGCTTAGCTCCCATGATCCAGGTTACGAGACTTGCTTGTGAAAGTTGCTTAAGTTGCTTCCTGTTTCGGTAGTCAGAGCAGGCGTTTGGGCCACTAGCTCCTAAAAGCAAGGTAACTGCAATGTGGGGAATAATATTGGTTGATTTCTGTATCAGGGACTCAAAAGAAATGCATGCACTTTTGTATAAAGAGGCATTCTATATTAATAGTGGGCCATTTTAAAAAGAAACTTGCACACACAAGCATGAATGCTGATACTGGAAGGAAATGAGTGCGAAGCTCTGACTTCATAAAACTATTCAAGGAACTGGCCTGGATTTAAATGAAAAGCTGAATCTGTTGTCAGAGTTCTTCTGTACATTCTTCTCTCATTCCATTCCTAGGATACTATCTAAAATACTATCCAGCAGTACCTTTTGATCAGCTATTACCCATTTATATCCTGTATCTAAGGCATCCAGAGTTTCCTTAATAATAGCAAATTTTATATTATTTTCTAAAACATCTCAATTGTAAAGTGGGTCACCACATGGCCACCAGATTTTATGACCTTCTTGGGCATGGTCTTTAAATGAGCATGGTAGTTATGAAGCAAACACATGATAGTTAAGCAAAACCAAAAATGTAAATTGCAGTCACATGTCCACAGGATGTAGCAAAGAATGGCTGGTGCATTTATGGGCTGAGTGCCAAAAATGCACATGACTGGGAACAGATGCCAGAACTTTGAATCCCATTTTTTTGGTGTCTGTTGTAACTTTGGTCACTAAGTAACTGGCTAAGTCAAGTACTAACTGTATCTCGAACATCTCAGCCCCTTGTATAAAACAACAAAAAATGTTCATTTAGTTGCTAATGTCATGTAGAAACTGAAAAATAATTGTGATGATCACTTCTAGCACACACTTTCCAGGAGTGGGTTCCACTTACTTTTGCCACCAGTTCGCATCACGACATTTCACTCAGGCACTCTCCACTAGCATGCACCCTTCGTGTCCCCCTTGTGCAATTCTGCTTCTGCGCATACTCAGTAGCTATAATCAGCCCGAAACACAGCTGAGGAGCTGATCAGTTGTGCTCTGGGTGAGAGAATAAAGGTAAGTATAAACCCAAGGGCAGGGGAGAGGGCCCTTTTACAAGCAGCAACAGAGGGGAAAAACTTCCGAACAGTAACAAATTTGGAAAAAAAATCCAAAAAAAGAGGGCGGCGTCCATGGACCAGCATGGACCGAACTGGATCCATTGTGACACCACCAGCAAATTGCTACCGGTTCAGGTGATCTGGTCCGAATCGGGAGGAACCCACATCTGCTTAAAATTCTTGATCTGTAAGTTGTGAGTTGCTGCTGAATTAGAGCTATGCGTGCACCAGCCTTTTAGTATTTATGGCTTTGTCAGCAAAGTTGAGTAGGTGGAAACCCATATCCTATTTGTTTACAGCTTTCAAGTGCATTGATTATATGTATGCTTCCATAAGGAATAATACAAAAATTTATGAGATAACCATGAGGTGAACCACTCAAGCAGGATATTTCAACAATAATTTTGTAACCAGAATTCTACTTGTAATAGACCTAGAAACGTCTATTAATTTGGTTCTGTCAGGTTTTCAGAAGATATTTTTGCACCACTCTACAAACTTGTTAAAGTTGTTTCTCATTTCTGTGTGATAGATGTGTCAGTTCAATGAAAATCTCAGGTATAGACTTGCTACTTATTAATGATTCATTTGGCTTGTCTTACAGGCTATGCCTGTTTGGGTGGGGCTATGGGATCAAAGGCCTGGTGTTATTGTTCTTACAAGTAACACTTCTTTCTGTTTTGTCTTTAGTCATTTCTAGTATTTTAAAATTGATTTGGATACCAACCTGCTCTCCCACTCTCCAAAGTGCAATCTCAATAAATTATACCGTACAATATAAAAGAATAGATATTTTCAAATAGATTTTCTAATGTCTAATGCTGAGATATTCCTACTGTGAAATTGGTTCTGGAGTCATCCCTAATTTGAATCTCTTCGATACAGGAGGTAATGTATAGCTAGATGATCCCACACAAATATTATTAACTATTTTTCAGACCATTCTTCACATTACTGTGATAATATCTCTCAACTGTTTTGAAGAATCTGATCATTATTAGGCCTAATTCAAATTTCTATTTATAGTCCCTGTAAAAATATTCACATCTGACAGCTTTTGTAGAAATGTGAGTTTTTGTCTAATAAAAGAAACTGAACCCCCCCCCCCCCAGCAAATATAAACTATTAAGGTAGTGTTTAAAATACTAAGGTGGTTATAAATGAAAATCTTAATATTGAAACTAGACTAGAATACCTCAGATGTGATCCAGTACTTAAAAACAACAACATGCAAATTCAATTTGTTAGGCATAAAGTCATATAGTTTAGTTAACGTACTGAATCATTGTTTAATTCAGGAGAATCCTGAAACTCAGATACTAGATTGTGGTCATACATGTTTGAATAATGAGAGTTTTAAAAATTAGACAGATGGATTATTTGTAATATGAAATACGAATGCAGAACAGCCCCCCCCCCCAAATTTGAGCCATGAACCAATACCTGTCCATGGATGATTAGGAACTGGGCTGGAGGTGAGGAGAGGGTGAGCAAAACCGAAATCCCCCCCATGCCAAGCCCATTAAAAATTGTCTGAAATCAGCCCCCTAATGCAAGAGGTTTGGGGACTGCTGATGTAGAATGTAGGAACAGAGTTGTGCCACTTTGCATATTTTATAACCCCCAAAGAATTGACTGCAAAAGGAACAGCTAATTTTTGAAAGCAAAAATTAAATGTCATGCCCAGATTTAAGGCCTCCCTGTTCTTGTACTGGATCTTGAAAGATTTCCAAATTTAGTTTATTTGTCAAGTCAGATTTTATGACTAAAGATGTAATCTTAAATGCAAATACAGCAATTCTAAACTTGGACATAGATCAGTGTTAACACCGTCATTCTAGATCAGAAAAGCATATGACAGAACACTTCATACCAGATCCAAATGTAAGGCATATAAATTTAAAACAAAAACATTTGTGTTCAGATATCCAGAACATTTCCAAAAACAACTATGATTAAAGTAGCAGAAAATTATAAAGTGAATTACTGTTAGGTAATTAGGTCAAGATGCCTTATGTTTGAAATACTAGAGGTAGTAGGAAATATCTCTTTAATGATACCCAATTAAAGCTTCAAATGTTTGGACTTTAAATTCTAGCCTTACTAATTTACATAAAACATGAACCCAATTGATCTATGATTTTTTTGGTTTATACTCCACATGAGAATAAACCACTGTACTAGTTAATAGATTGCTGATAAAGATAGTTTATTATGTGGTATCCAATTCTCTGGACGGATCAAATAAGTAACATTGACAAATTTAAAGGGAATGAAATCAAAGTCAATTTAACTAAGCAAAATTGTTTCAAAATAAAAAATCAGAAATAGTGACTGGATCATTGTTAGATATATAATCAATAGTTAGGGTTTCCTATTCCCTAAACCTTAGGGATAAAATTAAAATGAACCTAAAATAATAAAATGTTTTAGCACTTTTAAATTCATTTTAATTTTATGCCTAAGGTTTGTTAGTTTTTGCTGTCTCAAGCACACTTAGCTTCTCTCTTTCCCAACTATTTATTAATTTAATTTATTTATTTGGAACATTTTGAGAGTAGACTTTCCATAGAAGGACCTATCCATTTTTAAAGGTTGCAGTGGAAATGACAACTCTTAATTTTTAATTAAATTAAATTAAATTAATTCTACTAAATGATAGAGAAGCTCTTGGCTTTACCTGAATGAGAAATAAAGCAAATTCAAACACCAGCAGTAATCATGGAATACAACAACAGTGTGTATATTCTATGAAATTGAAGCAGGTTTGAAAACACTTGTTAAAGCCATCTTAATGAAAAACAGAAATGTTTAGGAAAGGGTTGGAGAATGTCATTTTTGGGGGAAATGCATCATTATATTGTGCTAATCAACACCTTCCATGTCAGTGTTTGAGAGCTTCAACACTGGATGATCTGGACCAGGTTTTACTGTGTCCTCCTCTGGTTCCTGTGCTTTGGGCATGAATGTTGGATCAATACAGCAATCCTGGTTGCCTAATGGCTTGCAAGAAGCTAATATCATCTCAGGTGGACAAATTGAGTCACATACTTTGGGATCATGTAGTTCTTCCACTTTTTCTTCACCGGTTGGGATCACAGGCATATTCACATGAGTCACCATGAAAGCTGCAGCCAAATTTTTGGGGATAATTTCACTGGTGGCAGATGGCACATCTATAGCCTGAGTTGTAACTGTAGTCTTATTCTCCAGACTATCCTCCTTTCCAGCTTTCTGTTCTTCCTCCTCCTCCTCATCTTCTTCCTCCTCTTCTTTGTCCTCTTCAGGGAATTGTGCTTCTTTTATTTTTTTATACAATACCTTCCGTTCCTCCTGCAGAGCTCTGCAAAGATTTTCTAACCTTTGAATTTTCACTACAAAGCATTCGTATTCCTTGGCCCGCATGGCTTTCTATAATAGAATGAAAAAGCAAAACATTTTAAAAGCTGCCAAGCTGATGCACGATAGAAGAGAGTCTAAAAGGCCAAGATAAATCCCTCCTCCATTTTTGTTTGTTTGTTCAAATGATCTACTACTGAAAGAGTAGTAGATCCTTGGAACAAACTTCCAGCAGATGTAGATAAATCTACAGTAACTGAATTTAAACATTTATTTATTTTATTTATTTATTTATTTTATTATTTAGATTTGTATGCCGCCCCTCTCCGAAGACTCGGGGCGGCTCACAACACGATAGAACAAATCATAAACATGCCTGGGATAAACATATATCCATCCTAAGATAAAATACAGAAAATAGTATAAGGGCAGACTAGATGGACCATGAGGTCTTTTTCTGCCGTCAGACTTCTATGTTTCTATGTTTCTAAATACTACTTTAAAAGGTAGCCCCAAGATTTTACCATTCACTTGCCATTTCTGCAGAGTTTGTGGTATTGTGGACCTTTTATGCCCAAGATTTTATGCAAATCTATAGAGCCAGCTAAGACTTTTTAGAGATACTAATTTTAGCTGGCAGGATGTGAAAGGGTGTGTGTGAAAGGGGAAATTGGGAAATTACAAATTATAGCATGTAACTGTTAGCCTTTCACTTCTGCAACGCATGAAGCCAGCCCATGGCATTCTACTGCATTTAAATCATGTTAAAAGTCTCTTTTTTTAAAAAAAATCTGCTTAACTTGCTCAGTGAAAAATGTAAGTGGGATAATTGGATTGTGCAAATGTTATCCAGTGGCGGGTAAATACTCCAGCCGACCATGCATGTTGACAGCTAGATTGCCTCTGAATTAAAACGTGACTCCAAATTTCAGTTTTCTTTAATTTTGTTGTTTCATTTCCCATATGCAACAAGTGCTTACATAACTCTTCCCCATAACTCTTCCCTGTTTTATATGAAACTGCTTTTAAAATTTGTTTCATACCTCTTCAATCATGTCCAGTAAAGCTTTGTTACAGTTCTCAAATCTTGATTTCCATGTGGCCGTATCCTTTTCCAGTTTTTTAATTTTCTTTGTCATCTGTAAAAATAAACCAAATCGAGTGGACAGAGAAGTCAAGTTAAATTTAAAGCCCTTCATGGCATCGGACCAGAATATCTCCGGGACCGCCTTCTGCCGGTCCGGAAACCAATTGGCATCCCAGCGACCAGTTAGGTCCCACAGAGTTGGCCTTCTCCGGGTCCCGTTGACTAAACAATGCCATTTGGCGGGACCCAGGGGAAGAGCCTTCTCTGTGGCGGCCCCGACCCTCTGGAACCCACTCCCCCCAGAGATCAGAGTTGCCCCCACCCTCCTCGCCTTTCGTAAGCTCCTTAAAACCCACCTCTGTTGTCAGGCATGGGGGAATTGAGATATTCCCTTCTCCCTAGGCCTATAAAATTTATGCATGGTATGTCTGTGTGTATGTTTAGTTTCTTAAATAAGGGTCTTTTAAATTAATTTAAATTTTCATTTCATTTCATTTCATTTTATTGGATTTGTATGCCACCCCTCTCCGTAGACTCGGGGTGGCTAACAACAGTAATAAAAACAACGTGCGACAATCCAATACTAAAGAAGCTAAAAACCCTTATTTTAAAAACCAATCATACATACAAACGTACCATACATGTGGAAGCCGAGGGGGAAAGAATATCTTAATTCTTAATTCCCCCATGCCTGACGACAAAGGTGGGTTTTAAGAAGCTTGTGAAAGGCAAGAAGGGTGGGGGCTATTCTAATCTCTGGGGGGAGTTGGTTCCAGAGGGCCGGGGCCACCACAGAGAAGGCTCTTCCCCTGGGTCCCACCAAATGACATTGTTTAGTTGACGGGACCCGGAGAAGGCCAACTCTGTGGGACCTAATTGGTCGCTGGGATTCGTGCGGCAGAAGGCGGTCCCGGAGATATTAGATTTGTTACATATTGTTTCATTATTGTTGTTAGCCGCCTTGAGTCTACGGAGAGGGGCGGCATACAAACAAACAAACAAACAAACAAACAAATAAATAAATTTGACTTTTTCTAAATGGCTTTCCTTACGGAAAGCTAATGTAAGCTAATTAAACTCTCTCACACCTTCCATATTAATTTAATGAATGTTGTATGAGAATCCCAGTGCTGTAATGGTTTCTAGTTATTGCTCTCAAAAGATATTTGTCCAAGATTTATGAGTGTATTTATTCATGTGACTAAGCTTCCTTTCTCTCTCCATATGCTACTTAGGTTTGATATAGTATTCTTCAATTCTATGAGACTGGGAAACACATAAAGGGAGTTATCCATTCTACTGGTGGATACTACTTTATCTTGCATAAAGTTTTTAATTTTTTTACACATTGAGGTTACATTTTCAATTAAATAGTGTGTTTATAAATAATTTGAAAGAATAATCATGTTTACAATATTCATTACATTGATATTAATTCTATAATAATAAAAATCATAATAGAAATATTTACTTCTCTATTTTAACAAATCTCCCTTATTTCATTAATAGTGGATACTGCTCTATCAGTATCCACTATTTATATGTAGATAGGTATGAAGAGGGAAAGAAAAATGTTAAGGTGTTGGTGGATATATTGAGATTCTATTACGTATTCTCCATTTGAGTGATTGAAAAAAAAAATTAGAGATGGGGAATATTTCCAATACAGTGGTACCACTACTTAAGAACTTAATTCGTTCGATGGCCAAGTTCTTAAGTAGAAATGTTCTTAAGTAGAAGCAATTTTCCCCATAGGAATCAATGTAAAAGCAAATAATGCGTCCAAACCCATTAGGAAAGAAATAAAAGCTTGGAATTTGGGTGGGAGGAGGAGGAGGAAGAAGAGGAGGAGGACAGTCGCTGCCGAAGGAAGGAGATGAGGTGAGGGGAATAAAAAAAATCCAAAACTTTAAGGCTTTAAAAAAAAAAGTGGGACTTTAAGGCGGTGAGCAGGAACATGCACCTCCAATACACCTGGCACGAGGCTGCCTCCCACACACTGGCTGCTGCTGCTGCTACCTGCTGCCTCTTCCTTCCCATGCTGAAGGGCTCCCCTCTCCTCTTGCTCACTCACTTCATAGACGGTGTTTTTCCTTCACTGTGGTGACTCCTAGGCTGCCCAGAGCAAAGGAATCATTTCTTTTCTCTGAGCTCTGGCAGAGGTTTATTCCCTGTCCAAGTGCACAGAGAAAGGAAAATGCTTCATTCGCTCTGGATTGCCAATGCCTCCTTAAGCTCCACCAAAAGGCTCCTCTGACAGCCCAGATGGCCAGGATTAACGGGAATGGCAAGAAACTGGCTGGGCCTTCATGCCGTTCTCAAATTTCCTGGGAAATTTTTCCGTGCTCGGGTTCTTAAGTAGAAAATGGTTCTTAAGTAGAGGCAAAAAAATATTGAACAAGTACCGGTTCTTATCTAGAAAAGTTTTTAAGTAGAGGCGTTCTTAAGTAGAGGTACCACTGTATTACCCTGCCCACCAAAACCTGAGCTATATAAATACTCATATTTTTATTATGTTTCCTTGCTTCTACTTGTTTCATGGTTTCTTATTCCTATTGATAATTCTTTCAACAATTTTCTTGCTAGTCCTGGAAAAAATAACTGACCATCCCATCTAACAACTTGTACTACACCAAATTTCAAGGAACATCGCATGACTTTTCATCCTGAAAATATAGGCTGGTGTGGGGGACAATCTGCCCTATAAGGGGAAAATCACCCAAACTGGTCAGTCTCCCTCTTATATCCTAACTACATTTTTTATACATTTCTATATCTTCATATAACAATCACAAAATGGTCTGCAATAAAACCATTTATTTTGAAAAACAAGATATGAATCACCACCAGAAGACTAATTAATTAAAATACAGTAATGTAAATTATTAGTCTCCTATGTCGCAGAGATGCTTTTTCTACTATGATGAGAGAACAAATGGTAGGAAACCCTTTACTACCTTCATATTTTATATCCAAACACCTTGCAAATGAATTTTTCTGCTGCCTTCCTGGAATTGTACTTTGGGATTCAAATCTATGCTTCCATATCCAAAAAGTATGTAAACAAGTTTTAATGCCAGCCCTAACATTCATTCTGATTTTGACTTCTGTGGTCCCATTATAAAGATAGAAATGGTTCAAATGTGCAAGGATTTATGAATCCATGTTAGAGATATTAAAAATATCTATTGGGAATATCACAGGTGAATAATAAATACATATTTATTTATTTATTTATTTGTTTGTTTACTTATTGCATTTATATACTAATATCTTTCCTCTTTTTTCTTTTTCGGGAGATAATCAGAGTAAATATCAATCTGTATGTAATGTTCCAAAAGATAAGCTTGTGAATACAGATATAATTATTAATGAATAATACAATGACAGCTTAGTGGCAATTTTGTGGATAATTCCAAGCAGTGAATAAACTGGAAACATGCCGATTATCCACTTCTTAAATAGTTTGTAGGTTGATGTCAGCATGGAACATTTTTCATAAGAAGCTGTTCTTCAGTTTAATACCATTTAATTCTATCCCATTAACCACATTCTGAACTGTTATAAATTTAACCAAATGAATTAATTATTCTATCAACTGATCACTCTTTCCTGAGCTTTTTAAAACATGGTCGGTGGCTCCTAGCAGTAGGGTTTCTTTCACAGTTTGATAAACCTGATAACCAAGAACTTCACAGTCTTTTTATATCTCTAAATGAAAATGCTTACAAGAAGATAACAAAGCAAGAGAGCTAAAAGGATGGCATTAGAACAAAATAGGGAGTTGTGTTTATAAATACATTTTTATTATAGCTAATGCTATGACCTTCAGAGTCCCATGTTTTGCAGATAAATCATAGTAATACAAATGGCCTTAATGTTTACAACATGAACCTTTTATGGCTCTAACATGGACATTTTCATATTACGCTGTAAACTCAAAGTTTGCAGAATTGTACTACACTGAGAAATGGCTAGGGCAGAACTTTGTAACTGTCCTTGCAGGGCCTTTTAAAAATAAACACCACTTTCTAAAACACGAAGAAAATTGTACCATCAATTGTCACTATTTCAGGGCTGTGACATTGGAGAACTCTGAAGGATCAATGGAAGGGCTGGAAAATGCCATACATAATAGTTACTCCCAGTCTACACATGACCAAACAATCTATTTATTTGCTTAGTGGTTTCTAAAACCCTGAAAGCTCCAGCCCTATTTTATATTCTTTAAATGGAGAAATCAAACAACCAAAACTCAAGATTTTATATAACAAAAGCTAAATAAATGAACTGATCTAAATATCTGGGAACATGATAGAGTAATCTAAGTTCCAGCATATCCTTAGATTATCAATAAAGAAGTTATAACTTTATAAATTAAAAAAAATGTTGGAAAGTCTTGAAAACCAAACAAAATCAAACTGAAAGTGGTGTCATTTAACAACATGGAAACCCTAGGGTTGAAATGCAATGTGTAACCCACCTTGTCCATTTCTTGCTTGAAGTTGGCAAACACTTCATTGCTTTTTGTTAGTGTATTCTGAAATTCTTCAAAACGTTCAGAATATAGAGTCAGCTGCAATCAAAGGAGGGTGGGGGGAAGTGGACAGTTACACCCACCATTGCACAATAGGAGCACTCAAGAAGATAGGCTCAAAATACAGAATGATCTTGACAAACTTGACAAACCTGAACATTGGGTGCTATCTGACAAAATGAAATTCAGTGGTGAAAAAAGTAAGGTTCTACATTTACAGTAGGCAAAAAACCCAAAATGCACAGGTACAATATATGTGGTACCTTACTCAACAGTAGCAACAGAGAGATCTTGGAGTCCTAGGGGACAACCATTTAAATATGAGCCAGCAGTGTACAGCAGTTGCCAAAAAAGCCAACATACTGTAGTTCTGGGCTGCATTAACAGAGAGATAGAATCAAGATAAAGTGTTAATACCACTTTATAAGGCCTTGGTAAGGCCACATTTGGATTATTGCATTCAGTTTTGGTCGCCACGATGCAAAAAGGATGTTGAGACTCTAGGAAAAGTGCACAGAGGAGCGACAAAGATGATTAGGGGACTAGAGGCTAGTTGCAGGAACTGGATATGTCTAGTTTAATTAAAAGAAGGACTAGGTGAGACATGATAGCAGTGTACCAATATCTCAGGAATTGCCACAAAGAAGAGGGAGTCAACCTAGTCTCCAAAGCACCTGAGGGGAGAACAAGAAGCAATGGGTGGAAACTAAACAAGGAGATAAGCAACTTAGAACTAGGGAGAAATTTCCTGACAGTTAGACCAATTAATCAATGGATGCTCTAACACTGGAAGTTTTTAAGAAAATGTTGGACAATCATTTGTTTGAAATAGTGTAGGGTTTCCTACCTAAGCAGGGGCCTGAACTAGAAGACCTCCAAGGTTCCTTCCAACTCGTTGTTATTATTGTTGTTGCTTCTGCTGTTGTTGTTGTTATTATTATTATTATTATTATTATTATTATTATTATTATTATTAATTATTTTATCCACATTTACACATCTAATATGTTGAACACGACCAGTTAGAAAAAGTACATAATAGAAACAACGGCCTTGTTTTACCTGAGCCCGGAGAACGGTCTCTTGTTCCTTCAGCATTTTTGCCTGTAGTTTCCATTCGGCAGCTTGGTTGAGTAGCTATTTGGGATTTAAGAATGAACACATTTGAAAGATCAAGTAATTTAATTTTTTTTAAAAAAAATCCTTGTAAAACATTGCATGTTTGATTAGTATCTAATGAAGTGACTGGAATGCACAAAATACTGTATATGAAATCACTTTTTAAAACATTTTTTTTGGTTCTAGTAACAGTATGGTAGGTGTTTTTTCTTTTTATGGCCCTGTAATCCCTTTGTATTGGGATGGAGTCAGAGCTATTGAATGGGAGCTGAGCATTTAGTAGCCAGAGGCCCTTTCTGATGTCTATGTCAAATTCTCAGCAGATAGAAACATAGAAGACTGACGGCAGAAAAAGACCTCATGGTTCATCTAGTCTGCCCTTATACTATTTCCTGTATTTTATCTTACAATGGATATATGTTTATCCCAGGCATGTTTAAATTCAGTTACTGTGGATTTACCAACCACGTCTGCTGGATGTTTGTTCCAAGGATCTACTACTCTTTCAGTGAAATAATATTTTCTCACGTTGCTTTTGATCTTTCCCCCAACTAACTTTAGATTGTGTCCCCTTGTTCTTGTGTTCACTTTCCTATTAAAAACACTTCCCTCCTGGACCTTATTTAACCCTTTAACATATTTAAATGTTTCGATCATGTCCCCCCTTTTCCTTCTGTCCTCCAGACTATACAGATTGAGTTCATGAAGTCTTTCCTGATACGTTTTATGCTTAAGACCTTCCACCATTCTTGTAGCCTGTCTTTGGACCCGTTCAATTTTGTCAATATCTTTTTGTAGGTGAGGTCTCCAGAACTGAACACAGTATTCCAAATGTGGTCTCACCAGCGCTCTATATAAGGGGATCACAATCTCCCTCTTCCTGCTTGTTATACCTCTAGCTATGTAGCCAAGCATCCTACTTTACACTTTACATTTTGATAAACACCTGTCACTGCCTAAGAACCTGTCTGGTGGGAGATGAACAGCTTCACCTCTAGGCAATGCTTTTTAAAAATAAGTGCTATAAGAACATAAGAAGACCCATCCTGAATCAGGCCAAAGCCCATTGAGTCCAGCATTCTGTGTCAGACAGTGGCCCACCAATTGTACATGGGGATCTTGAGCAGAAAGAGAAGGCAAGACCCTCCCTTTCCCTCGACCCCCAACAAATGGTACCCAAGGGAATCCTGCCTGCCTCAACCAACATAGAGGCGGCACATGGACACTATAAACCTAAGTGCTCATATGGCTTTTCATGGGGTTTTCAGAACTTTGTCCTTTTAAATCCTCCTTGCTTTGGTGGGAAACAACACCAACAACACCACCAGCGTGATAAGGGTGATAGCAAAGCAGAGCGAACTACTATTACCGGTAATTAACGTAGGGTGACAAATACTAATTATTCTGAGGTTAAATATGTTAAAGGGTTAAATAAGGTTCAGGAGGGAAGTGTTTTTAATAAGAAAGTGAACACAAGAACAAGGGGACACAATCTGAAGTTAGTTGGGGGAAATATCAAAAGCAACATGAGAAAATATTATTTTACTGAAAGAGTAGTAGATCCTTGGAACAAACTTGCAGCAGACGTGGTTGGTAAATCCACAGTAACTGAATTTAAACATGCCTGGGATAAACATATATCCATCCTAAGATAAAAATACAGGAAATAGTATAAGGGCAGACTAGATGGACCATGAGGTCTTTTTCTGCCGTCAGTCTTCTATGTTTCTATGTTTCTAAATTAGATTTCAGATTTAATTCTTAATCCTGCAAACTACCCACATTTTGATAATGCTTAACGTTTTGCCAGAACTGCATAACCACCTATTTGAAGAGGAATTAGTTTTTACCTGCCATAACCAAAAAGAACAGAAACTGCATCTATGTATAATCTGTTCTGGCTCATTAATGAGTTTTATTTTGCCCTCTCTGCTCTATAGCTCAGCTTGACAGGTCTAATTTACAAGACAAATCTCGGAGCTACTTGTAATAAAAGCAACTGTTGAAAGCCATATTTTCAATTAGCATTTATTTTTAAAGGAGAATTGTATCGCCTGGAGTTATTTTCCAAATCAGAAAAATTCTGCGCTGATATTGGTGCTTTTATTAATAAAATATGACAGAAGGGAAGGCCAACTCCTAAAGAATATACAATTGCTGAATGCAGTTGGTTGTTCTTGTCTGCTTCAAGAAATAAAGAAGGGCTAACATTATTTCATTGTTATTTATTAATCAAATTTATATAGCTGCCCATCTCACCAAAGGGAACTTTGTGTGGCACAAAACAACAGACAAAGCAGTCAATATAATAGCAGATAAAAATCTAAAAAAAGATCCACAGTAATAAATCACATACAAGCAAAAATATTGTGATTTTAAACATAGTATCGTGTTTAGTAGAGCAGTGTTTCCCAATCTTGGCAACTTGAAGATATTTGGACTTCAACTCCCAGAATTCTCCAGCCAGCGAATGCTGGCTGGGGAATTCTGGGAGTTGAAGTCCAGATACCTTCAAGTTGCCAAAGTTGGGAAACACTGTAGTAGAGGATAAAAATGGCCTCCCTCAACAGTGAAGTTACTTTGATTCTCTAGCAGCCCCAGACTTGACAGCATAACCAAATCTGCACAGCTGTTCAAAAAATCAAAAGGGGTGTGGCCAATCTAATTTCAGGAGGAAGCATATTCTGTAAAGCAGGTGCCACAGCAGAGAAGGCATGTCTCCTAGGAGCTACCAAATGTAGTTCCTTGGCCAAGGTATCCATGACATGCCTTCTCTCTGTGATCTAATGGGGTAGGATAGACAAGTCCCTATATCACTGAGCATGTGAAGACAGATTCTGGCGAACTGGGCAGATGAAATCTATTAGATTAGGACAGAGGTAGGCAAATTTGGCTCTTCTATGACATGTGGACTTCAACTCCCAGAATTCCTGAGCTAGTATCATTGGCCCAGGAATTCTGGGAGCTGAAGTCCACAAGTCATAGAAGAGCCAACTTTGCCTATCCTTGGATTAGGATAACGGTCATGAAGGCGGCCTCTGTAAGCGATGTGGTACACTAAGGGCACGGCAAGATACAAAAGATGCCCTGGTGAACCACTGCGCCCAGTCCATCTCCAACTGTCTTGACTCTTGTGTTGCTATTTGGAGCAAGATGGAATCTTGGAAATTTGTCACGTTGCCCACAACAACACAAGAGCACACAACAGATTCAAGCTTAATATTAACCGCTCCAAACTTGACTGTAAAAATATGACTTTAGTAATCGAGTTGTTGAAGCATGGAACTCATTACTGGACTCCGTAGTATCACCCACTAACCCCCAACATTTTACCCTTAGACTATCCACAGTTGACCTCTCCAGATTCCTAAGAGGTCAGTGAGGGGCGTACATAAGTACACTAGAGTGCCTTCTGTCCCCTGTCCTATTGTCTCTCCTATATCTCCTATATCTTCTCTACTATATCTCTATAAGCTTCATTGTATATTATTGTGTATTGGACAAAATAAATAAATAAAAAATAAAAAAGAGAGAGTGGGGCTGACTACGCGCACCTCTCCTTCGCTTTAACCCAATTCACGCGCAAGTCTTTACATCCCCTCCAAGATGTCAAGGTCCTCTTCGAAAACTATAGACGAACATCATCATCCTCATCATCAATGGGGTGGGCTGATACAAATGGGCAGAAGTGGTCCTTCATGTAATCTGCTCTAATGCCATGAAGGGCTTTAAAGGTTAAAACCAGCACTTTGAAATGGACCTGGAAGTAAACTGGCAACCAGTGCAGCTTGGGAAACAGGAGTGCAACCTGTCCTGTCCTAGGAGAACACACAACACACAACTGACCATGTTACTGCTTTTTGGTATCAAGCGAGGTTTCCAAATAATCTTCAAGAAGAGCTTCATGTAGAGTGCACTGCACTCATCTAATGACTAGGTCAACTCGCCACTGGCTCACTGGCATCCTGCTTGCAGCAGCCAAACTCACTGTCGGACAACTTGCCATGGCCAACTCACCATGGGCCATCTTGCCATGGGCCAATTCAACATTGATTAGTTCTTTTTCTTATTCATCAAAGCATTACAAAAGCTGGTAGTTATAGGAATGATTCCCTTTAATACAAGAGATAAAATAATGTTGACGAAAACGTGGTCAGCAAAAATAAAAGCAACTAAATGAACCCCATGGGAAGTTGTCCTGCAACAAGATGGCTATGGTGAGTTGGCCGCAGAGGATTGGCTATGGCGAGTTGTCCAATTCTGATATATGAGCCGTAAAACTATTGTTTCTATTAAAAGCTCATATTAGATTGTGGTTTTTCATCTGAATGGAAGGAAATTATATTCATGGAAGTGGTTAATTATTAACTATGTTTAAGTAGTATGCTCCTAATTTTAATGTAAATAAAATTAATGCAAATAAAACCAGATTCAATTTTTGTATTGAATCAGTTTCTTTTTTATCTTATTTCCTGGAGCATGTCACATAACCACAGCGTTATGCAATGAAAAATTAAAATTGTTTCTGTGTTTCTGGGAAACATAAATTTTGAAACAAATGTAGAAAGGAATTTTTTCAACTGAACAATATTTACCAAAGTTTGGGTTAAAGGATATTTAAATTGTGAGCATTTCATTACTTATGTTTTGAATATGATCAATACTTTTAAAAATTATTTTAAATTATAAGAGAATTAAGCTGCTTGGATTGCATGCCATGAAGCCGCAAATAACCATTAATGCCACCAGGAGGCAGCAGGGTTATTCTGCTGCTAATTCAAATTGCAAGTTTAAGCAATTTCAAAGCAAAAGCAGTTTGGCCTGATACAAAATCTAATGATCAGCTTTTTCCTCATTTGGTATGCTGCAAAGAATATATTATGCTGTAGATACTATTGCAAAATCTGTTAAACATTCAAATGAATTTTTGAATCATAACCTATTGAGACATTTTTAATCTAAACATAGGCACCTTGTCAATGGATCTACTTGTTTACAACTAAGTAAAAGAACCTATCATTAGTATCATATAATGGTTCAGCACTATTGTAACTTCAAGTGGTCACCGAGCATGTTAAATGAGGACAAGCTGTACTAGATTGGATAGGAAGAATATGGGTTCAATATGTTACTCAGTTATGGAGTTAAGCAATCTCTGGATAGATCATATAGTAACTCAATTTATAGTAATCACAAAATTCCAGAGGGGAAAAAAAAGAGGACTTTAGATACACCTGGAGCTCCTAAGTCAGGGATGTCAAGCTCACATTCTGCGGGGCAGATGCATCAAATATTATTATTATTATTGTTATTGTTATTATTATTTATTAGATTTGTATGTCGCCCCTCTCCGCAGACTCCGCAAGTGCTGGCCACACCCACCCATTTTAGCAAAGGGGGAAAAGTTGTGTTACATCATGTGTCAAGCTGGTGAAGAAGTTGGTGAAATAAACAAGGCCTGATGTTTATGGGAACTTGGGAGGGGTGATTTCATGAGGGGGCAGATGCAGTCACAAAGCATTCTGTTGAGAAGTTCAAGGCCATCATATGTCCACCACCTGGGCTGAAGTGGGAGGAGGAGTTGCTACGCTAGCACAACCTGAGTGGGCAAGGTGACAGGTTTATGGGTGGAGGGCAAGGCATGTGAACTTTCTACTGGTTGGGAAGCTCAGATTTGGGTTTCCCAGTGTAGGTGCCAGGATGAATCCAGAAATAAATTGGAACTTTGAGGATTATCTTGACTTGGACTCTGATTTAAATATGGATGTTACCTGGAACCTTGACACCTGTCCTAAGGGGAAATATCATTGCTTCCAGTGTGTGTGTGTGTGTGTGTGTGTGAGAGAGAGAGAGAGAGAGAGAGAGAGAGAGGGAGGGAGGGAGGGAGGGAGGGGGAGGGAGGGAGGGAGAGAGAGAGAGAGAGAGAGAGAGAGAGAGAGAGAGAGAGAGAGAGAGAGAGAGAGAGAGAAAGAGTAATAGAGTTGTTGAAGCATGGAACTCATTACCGGACTCTGTAGTATTATCCCCTAACCCCCAACATTTTACCTTAGACTGTCCATGGTTGACCTCTCCAGATTCCTAAGAGGTCAGTAAGGGGCGTACATAAGCGTCCTGTCCTATTGTCTCTCCTATATTGTCTCTCCTATATCCCATATATCTTCTGTTCTATCCCTATATCTTTCTTCTATTCTCTCATTGATTATTTTATCCTATACTCTCTCTTCTATTCTTTCTCTAATTCTCTTTCCTCGAAGGTGTCCTCTATTACCCTTCATTGTGTATTATTGCGTATTGGACAAAATAAATAAATAAATAAAATAAATAAATTATAGGCCTCAGGCATGAAAGCCTTCTGGGCAACTTGGGGCCATTTGTTCTATCTCAGTCCAACCTCAGAAAGTTAATGTTGTGGAGAGAAGACAGGAACATTTTATACACCAACTCGCGTTGTAAAAAATAAAGGGCACAATATCAAACAAATAACGGGTCCAAAGACGGGCTACAAGAATGGCGGAAGGTCTTAAACATAAAACGTATCAGGAAAGACTTAATGAACTCAATCTGTATAGTCTGGAGGACAGAAGGAAAAGGGGGGACATGATCGAAACATTTAAATATGTTAAAGGGTTAAATAAGGTCCAGGAGGGAAGTGTTTTTAATAGGAAAGTGAACACAAGAACAAGGGGACACAATCTGAAGTTAGTTGGGGGAAAGATCAAAGGCAACATGAGAAAATATTATTTTACTGAAAGAGTAGTAGATCCTTGGAACAAACTTCCAGCAGACGTGGTTGGTAAATCCACAGTAACTGAATTTAAACATGCCTGGGATAAACATATATCCATCCTAAGATAAAATACAGAAAATAGTATAAGGGCAGACTAGATGGACCATGAGGTCTTTTTCTGCCGTCAGACTTCTATGTTTCTAAATAAGCAAACAAACATTTCAAAGGTGAACATGAACTATACATAAACAACTGAAGAAAAAAAATGAGTACATATTCCTTTTCTCGCTGATGTCGGTCTTCAGCTTCTTTCATGACCTCTTGTGACTGTTCCAACTTGGCATCTATCAGTTTCTGCTGAAGTTCCCTGTGCTTAAATATTTTATCAAGATGCTGGAAGGGGAAAAGAGAGAGAGAGACAGATACAGAGATGGAGGGAATGTAGAGTATATCATTAACACTGCAGCTCTATGAATTTGGGATGCTGTCTCATTGGGAAATATTTTTGAATAGACAAGTACAGAATTTCTCTGTTAGCAACATATGTAAAATAGCCGAAGTGTTGCAAAATTATTTCAACTTCTGTTTGTTGGAAAGAGGTTGTTTAGATTTTTAAATTATTTAAAGATATTAAGCCTATAAAAACAACTGTGAAATTATAAGCTACAGAAGATCAAGTAAATAGTTTATGCATCATAATTTCGTTAGAGCTGCTGAAATTCACATGTAGCTTTCCAAACATGTTTATTTTACAGGATATATTTATTTATTCAATTTATATGGCTGCACATTTCACCATAGCAACCCTAGGTGACTAACATTACATAAAAAGCACAATACCAAAATAAACATCCAAGTACAACCATACAAAAACCTATAATGGAGGCAAACTCAATCAGCAATAAAACAACACTTCATGGGCTTCAATTAACTTACTGACCCTCAGGGTTGTTGAATAAATACATTAGTTGTTTAAATAAAAATGAAAAAGAATGATTAAACTACGAGTATTGAGACTGGATAAAAGGTTCTATGGCATGTTAGCTGCAGTGAAGGGGGGAACACATAACAAAACAATAGTAATAGCTCTATTCTTTAGGGAGGAGATGGAAAAA
Source organism: Erythrolamprus reginae (assembly GCF_031021105.1). NCBI lineage: Eukaryota > Metazoa > Chordata > Lepidosauria > Squamata > Dipsadidae > Erythrolamprus > Erythrolamprus reginae. The sequence goes on from NC_091950.1 coordinate 315,700,382, forward strand.
ATCCCAAAACAAGACCCATTTCAATAACTCATCATAAAGGCACAATACGGCAAAACGTGATAGGCAAAAGCACTAGTAGTCCAAAGTATAGCTTGGACCAGTGCCGTAAAGGGAGCATGTGCATGGCACCGAGTGCTGAAAAGGGATGGCAAACCTGTTTTTCCTCGGGTGCTGAAAGAGCGTGCGCATGTGCTATTGTGCATGTGAGAGTGCCCACAGCCATAATTCAATGCCCGGGGAGGGCAAAAATAGCTTTCCCCACTCCCCAGAGGCACACTGGAGACCGGAAGTGGCCTGTTTCCCAACTTCTGGTGGGACCAGTATTATTATTATTATTATTATTATTATTATTATTATTATTATTATTATTATTATTTAGATTTGTATGTCGCCCCTCTCTGTAGACTCGGGGTGGCTCGCAGCATACAATAAGACAATTAATAACAAATCTAATAAATTTAAAAACATTTAAAAAACCCCCATTATTAGACCAGACATACACACAGACACACCATACATAAATTATATAGGCTCGGGGGGAGGGAGGGGGAAAGCTTCAATTCCCCCATGCCTGATGACAGAGGTGAGTTTTAAGGAGTTTACGGAAGGCAAGGAGGGTGGGGGCAGTTCTAATCTCCAGTGGGATATGGTTCCAGAGAGTTGGAGCCGCCACAGAGAAGGCTCTTCCCCTGGGACCTGCCAGACAATGTTGTTTAGTCAATGGGACCTGGAGAAGGCCAACTCTGTGGGACCTAATCAGTCACTGGGATTCAGTAGGCTTGTGTTTCACCATCCCAAAGCTCCAAAGCTTCCCTGGAGCCGGGGGAAGGTAAAAATGTCTCCCCATCCTCCCTGGAGGGTCTCTGGAAGTCAAAAATGCCCTCCTAGAGCCTCTGTGTGAGCCAAAAATCAGCTGGCTGGCACACACATGCAAGTTGCATCTGAGATAGGGCAACAGCTCGCGTGCCAGCAGATATGACTCCACATGCCACCTGTGGCACCCATGTCATATGTTCGCTTTCCACTGGTCTAGGCCATGACCAGGAAGAGGAGCTACCCAGGAGAAATGAACTTCCAATCAGCAAGTCGTCTGGTTACTGCTGCACATGTGTAATCACTGATCAGCTGGCTGGCGCACATGCTCACTCTGGAAAATGGAGGACCAGCTCTTCCGGTTTCCGGCACTGCCGCTCACATGAAGTCCAGCTGATTGTTGCATGCACCTACACACCAGAAACTTGGAACAGGAACCGGAGATGTCACGTGTGCCATGCAACATGGCTCCATGTGCCACTTCAGGCAGGCGTGCCATAGATTTGCCATCATGATCTTAGCCTGTTTAGATTTAGTATAGCTGGACCGCCCGGCTGCTCTGTTTAGGGTGACCCGCTCCCTTCTTAATCAGGGGGGAGTTGGGGAGCCCTTACAGAGCAGTGCTGAGGACTTTAACACGTTTTTTGCTGATAAAATCGCTCGGATCCGAGCGGACCTCGACTCCAATTGTAAAACAGAGTCAACTGACAACGAGTCAGTCGAGGTGACTGGGGCTAAATGTCTTTGTCCATCTGTCTGGGAGGAGTTTGACTTGGTGACACCTGATGAAGTGGACAAGGCCATTGGAGCTGCGAGCTCCACCACCTGTTTAATGGATCCGTGTCCCTCTTGGTTGGTTTCGGCCAGTCGAGAGGTGACACGGAGCTGGGCCCAGGAGATTGTCAATGCCTCCTTGGGGAGGGGGTCCTTTCCAGCCCTTTATAAGGAGGCACTTGTGCGCCCCCTCCTCAAGAATCCTTCCCTGGACCCAGCCGTGCTTAATAACTACTGTCCAGTCTCCAACCTTCCCTTTGTGGGGAAGGTTATCGAGAAGGTGGTGGTGCTCCAACTCCAGTGGTCCTTGAAAGAAGCCGATTATCTAGGTCCTCAGCAGTCTGTATTCAGGCCCGGCTACAGCACGGAAACTGCTTTGGTCGCGTTGATGGATGATCTCTGGCGGGCCCGAGACAGGGGCTTGTCCTCTGTCCTGGTGCTTCTTGACCTCTCAGCAGCTTTCGATACCATCGACCATGGTATCCTTCTGCGCCGGCTGGAGGGGTTGGGAGTGAGAGGCACTGTCCTTCAGTGGTTCTCCTCCTACCTCTCCGGTCGGTCGTAGTCGGTGTTAGTGGGGGGTCAGAGGTCGACCTCTAGGTTTCTCCCTTGTGGGGTGCCTCAGGGGTCGGTCCTCTCCCCCCTGCTATTTAACATCTACATGAAACCGCTGGGTGAGATCATCCAAGGGCATAGGGTGAGGTATCATCAATATGCCGATGATACTCAGCTATACATCTCCACCCCATGTCCAGTCAGCGAAGCAGTGGAAGTGATGTGCCGGTGCCTGGAGGCTGTTGGGGCCTGGATGGGTGTCAACAAACTCAAACTCAACCCAGACAAGACGGAGTGGCTGTGGGTCTTGCCTCCCAAGGACAATTCCATCTGTCCGTCCATCACCCTGGGGGGAGAATCATTGACCCCCTCAGAGAGGGTCTGCAACTTGGGCGTCCTCCTCGATCCACAGCTCACATGAGAGAAACATCTTTCAGCTGTGGCGAGGGGGGCGTTTGCCCAGGTTCACCTGGTGCATCAGTTGCGACCCTATCTGGACCGGGAGTCACTGCTCACAGTCACTCATGCCCTCATCACCTCGAGGCTCGACTACTGTAACGCTCTCTACATGGGGCTACCTTTGAAAAGTGTTCGGAAACTTCAGATCGTGCAGAATGCAGCTGCGAGAGCAATCATGGGCTTCCCTAAATATGCCCATGTCACACCAACACTCCGCAGTCTGCATTGGTTGCCGATCAGTTTCCGGTCACAATTCAAAGTGTTGGTTATGACCTATAAAGCCCTTCATGGCACTGGACCAGATTACCTCAGGGACCGCCTTCTGCCGCACGAATCCCAGCGGCCAGTTAGGTCCCACAGAGTGGGTCTTCTCCGGGTCCCGTCAACTAAACAATGTTGCTTGGTGGGGCCCAGGGGAAGAGCCTTCTCTGTGGCAGCCCCGGCCCTCTGGAACCAACTCCCCCCAGAGATTAGAACTGCCCCCACCCTCCTTGCCTTTCGTAAGCTGCTTAAAACCCACCTCTGCCGCCAGGCATGGGGGAATTAAAACTTTTTTCTATCCCTAGGCCGTTACAACTGTATACATGGTATGTTTGTATGTATGTTTGGTTTTTATATATTAAGGGGTTTTAATTTGCTTTTAGTATTGGATTTTATTGTATATTTTCATACATGAGGGGCGGCATATAAATCCAATAAAATTTGAACTTGAACTTGAAACTTGAAAATCCAAGAGCAATAAATCCTTACCAATTTGCATAATTTTGCATAATTTGCAAAATACCTGTAACAGCCGCCCCGGAGTCCGAGGAATAGGGCGGCATAGAAATCTAATAAATAAATAAATAAAAAATAAACATTTATAGTCTGAGACTGAAGGATAGTTACTATTTCCCCAGTGCCTTAAGGCTAGGCATAATTCTCAACTCTGGGGAAACATGCTAGAGCTGTGATGGCGAACCTATGGTATGCGTGCCACAGGTGACACGTGGAGTCATATGTGCACATTGGGCAGCTGATTTTCAGCCTTCTGAAGAGTGCAGAAAGGCCATTTTCACCCTCCCCAAGCTTCAGGAAAACCTGAATGGTCTAATGGGCCTACCAGATGTTTGCTTCTGAACTTCTGGTGGGCCCATTGGGGAGGAGGAAAAAGGGCTCAACGGGCCTACTGGAATTCCAGAGGCTTCAGTGAGGCCTGCTTGCGTGCGGGGCGGGGGGTGGGGGTGGAGTGCATGGGAGTTGTGCGTGCATGCATGGGGGGGGGAAAGGACATTGTATTATGGGTATGGGCACGCGACAAGCGCACCTTTTTGGCACCCAAGGGAAAAGTGTTCGGAAACTTCAGATCGTGCAGAATGCAGCTGCGAGAGCTATCATGGGCCTTCCTAAATATGCCCATGTCACACCAACACTCCGCAGTCTGCATTGGTTGCCGATCAGTTTCCGGTCACAATTCAAAGTGTTGGTTATGACCTATAAAGCCCTTCATGGCATCGGACCAGAATATCTCCAGGACCGTCTTCTGCTGCACGAATCCCAGCAACCAGTTAGGTCCCACAGAGTTGGCCTTCTCCGGGTCCCGTTGACTAAACAATGTCATTTGGCGGGACCCAGGGGAAGAGCCTTCTCTGTGGCGGCCCCGACCCTCTGGAACCCACTCCCCCCAGATATCAGAGTTGCCCCCACCCTCCTTGCCTTTCGTAAGCTCCTTAAAACCCACTTCTGTCGTCAGGCATGGGGGAATTGAGGTATTCCCTCCCCCCTAGGCTTATAAAATTTATGCATGGTATGTCTGTATGTATGACTGGTTTCTTAAATTGGGGTTTTTTTACATTACTTTTAATATTAGATTTGTTCATATTGTCTTTTTACTGTTGTTAGCCGCCCCGAGTCTACGGAGAGGGGCAGCATACAAATCTAATAAATAAATAAATGAATGAATGAATGAGTGAGTGAATGACTGAGTGAGTGAGTGAGTGAGTGAGTGAATGAATGAATGAATGAATGAATAAATAAATAAATAAATAAATAAATGTTTTGCCATTACTGTCCTAGAGAGTGAAGGTAGTCCTCATATAGCAACCATAATTGGAATTAGTCACTTGGTTGTTTAGTGAAGTGTCACTAAATTAAAATGTGATATTACTGTGAAAACTGGAATATTACAGTTTTCTTTTCCTCTACAGACCTGTGAAGGTCATAAATGAAAGGACTGGTCGCGGAGTTCCCTTTTTAAATACCACGGATGTAACTGCAAACGATTGCTCTTCGAGGCAGTCACTAAACCGAGAGGGTTTGCGGAGAGGGGCGGCATGCAAATCTAATAAATAATAATAATAATAATAATAATAATAATAATAATAATAATTATTATTATTATTAAACAAAGACTACTTGTCACATTTCTCTTACCTCCTCTCTGACTTCATACTGATCAATGATGCTTTTCAGTTTCTCTGCCAGCTCAGAATTTTCCTGGCACAGCTTCATGTTCCTCTCACTTTGCTGCTCAATCTGTGCTTGGATATCGTTCAGTGTGCTTTGGAAATGATTCGTGATCTCTTTCCTCTTTTCTTCGTCTTCTCTGGCTCGCTGAAGAGTCTCCTCCTGTATAATGCAACAATTGGGTCACCCCTCTCCATCATTGCATCCTCATCCAGGAAAAAATAGAAAAGCAGATTCCTATTCTCCTTCAACAGCTGCTATCCTAATTGTATTGTACTGGCAATGAGCAAATGGCCTTTTGGTTTCTTTTAACAGAATAACAGAACTGGAAGAGACCTTGGAGATCTTCTGGTCCAATCTCCTGCTCAAGCAGAAAACTCTATATACTGTAGTTCTCAACATGTTCTTCACCACGGACCCTCTTTTACAATACCTTTTGTGGCCATGGATGATGAATCCCCAAGATTAATTTAAGATTTAAATCATAACATTTCTTCAAGCCTTTGTGGACCTCAACCACAGGTTGAGAACCACTATTCTATACTATTTCAGGCAAATGGTTGTACAATCTCTTCTTTAAAACCTCCAGTGATGGAGCACCCACAACTTCTGGAGGCAAGCTGTTCCCCTGACTAATTATTCTAACAGTCGGGAAATTAATTCTAGGTTGGTTCCCTCCCCGCTTGTAGGGCTCAAGGGAGTACAGTGATACCTTGTCTTACAAACACCTCGTCATACAAACTTTTTGAGATACAAACCCAGGGTTTAAGACTTTTTTGCCTCTTTTTACAAACTATTTTCACCTTACAAACCCACCGCTGCCACTGGGATGCCCCGCCTCCAGACTTCCGTTACCAGTGAAGCACCCATTTTTGTGCTGCTTGGATTCTCCTGAGGCTCCTCTCCATGGAAACCCCCCCTCTGGACTTCCATATTTTTGTAATGCTGCAGGGGGATCCCAGTAGCGCAAAAATGGGTGCTTTGCTGGCAACGGAAGTCCGGAGGTGGGGTTTCCCAGCAAGGGGAGCCTCAGTGAAATAGCAGCATCACAAAAACACAGCGCTCCGGAGGTGGGGTCGAGGACTTCTGTGTTTTTGCAATGCTGCAATTTCACTGATGCTCCCTTTGCTGGGAAACCCCGACCTCCGGACTTGTGTTGCCAGCGAAGCGCTCATTTTTGCGATGCTGGGATTCCCCCGCTGGGATTCCCCTGCAGCATCGCAAAAACACAGAAGTCCGGAGGTGGGGTGTCCCATGGAGGGGAGCCTCAGGGGAATCCCAGCAGCACAAAAACAGGCGCTTCGGCTGGCAAAAGAGGTGAATTTTGGGCTCGCATGCATTAATCGCTTTTCCATGGATTCCTATGGGAAACATTGTTTCGTCTTACAAACTTTTCACCTTAAGAACCTCGTCCCAGAACCAATTAAGGTTGTAAGACAAGGTATCACTGTATAAGAAAACACCAGATTTCTAGGATTAAAGTAAGGTAGCATTGTTCATGGAAACACATATGGAAACGCTATAATTTTATGGAAATTGTTGCTCCTCCAAGATTTTTAAAAAAATCTTCTCTGTGTAATGTATGATCCTACGTATGTGTAACATATGGTCCTATGATTTCTTGGTGCCTTTCCACCCGAATATCAGGTAGGTCCATCTTTAGTTTTCTGAGATCAGCCAAGGATGATTAAGGGTTGTCATCTATCCGAGCTTATACTTTGGGATACTGCTTTAATTCACTTCACGTTAATTTACATCAAATGTAGCCACTTCTGCAGCTAGGAACATGCATTTGCATTACCTTTGGCATCTTAAAGCTGGAAGGAGCAATGATGTAATAGTGGTCTACATGAGATTTCTTTAGTTGCATTATTGACTATTTTATGGGTTTCTTGAGGAATTAATATTGTTTTAACTGAACTGAACTCACCCAAACCAGAGGTGGGTTCTTCCAAGTTCGGACCAGATCTATAGACCCAGTAGTAACATGGAAGCATGAATCGTTAGAACTGGCAGTGACCCAAGCCTGCCATACCCTTGAGCTGCTCCTCCCAGCGGCATCATAGGTGTCGCCAGCTTGTTTTTTGCTTCTGTGCATTCACAGAAGTTTTTTAAAATACTGTGCCTCTATGGCCAATGGCGGGCAGCAGTCGGTGCTCCCAGTTGCATGGCTCCGATAGGAAAATTCCGGATGCGTGCACAGCTGATTGCTCCCAACATGCCCCCACATGAGATTTGGCTTTTGCACATGCACAGCAAGCCAAATGTCACATGAGTGTGACCGCGAGAGCATGATTTCAGCTATTTTCACTGTTTTTTTGCTTCCGCGCATGCGTGGAAGCAAAAATATTGGTGAAAATAGCCAAAATCTCACTCTCGCGTGTGTCTCGCACCGATCGGCACGAGTGCACCCGCAACAGTCTCTGAGGGAGCTCCGGTAGAAGGCAAGAAGAGCGGCCCATCACTGTCTATGGCACGTCCCTGAGCGGATCAGCAGCAGCAGAAGAGGAATCCAGAACTCACCCCGACCCAAACGTGTCCATTCATATACCTCGCACTTTGTTGATGCACTTAGAACTGAAGAAAAGCATTATAACACAGCACCAGTTTCCATGCATTGCCAATGGAATACATCTGAGTTATATTTCTAAATCAGGCTGCAGTTATTTTAGATAAAAGTGGGAATCCAGAGGACAAAATTAAATTAGGCATAATACAGGAGCAGGCTTCAATTCTTTCCAGAGTACAGTTTACATACAATTTGTATGCCACCCCGAGTCTTTGGAGAGGGGCGGTATACAAATCTAATACAAATTATTATTATTATTATTATTATTATTATTATTATTATTATTACTATTATTACTATTATTATTACTACTACTATTATTATTATCATTATTATTATTACTATTATTACTATTACCGTGTTTCCCCGATAGTAAGACCCCCCCGATTGTAAGACATATGGGGGGTTTTCAGGGGGGGTCGGCTAATATAAGCCATACCCCGAAAGTAAGACATATGTCTTACTTTTGGGGAAACACGGTACTAAAAGCGAGGGAGGCGTCCGCTACTCCCGCCGCCGCCTTTGCTCTCCCCGCCGCGCCTGGGGCTGGCCTGCCTGCCTGCTGCCATAGCCGGGCTGGGTGCGGGGCATCCTCGGTGTTGGGCAGCAGCGGGAGGAGCCGCAGCCTCCGGAGCTGGCCAGCCGGGCACCCCCAGGATGCGGGCAGCCGCGCCTGCCACACAACGCCGCCTAACGCCCCCCGCCTGGAGGAGAAGAGGCCTCGCTCGGGCCGAAGCCGCCTTTGCTCTCCCTGCCGCGCCTGGGGCTGCCTGCCTGCCTGCTGCCGTAGCCGGGCTGGGCGCAGGGCATCCTCGGCGTTGGGCAGCAGCGGGAGGAGCCGTAGCCTCCGGAGCTGGCCAGCTGGGTGCCGCCAGGACGCGCATCGTGGACTGGCCCCGCCATGGCGCAGGAGGGATGGAGGCCGGGCCTGACGGGCAGCCGCGCCTGCCGCTCAACGCTGCCTAACGCCGCCCGCCCGGAGGAGAAGAGGCCTCACCCGGGCCGAAGCCCGAAGACGAGCCGGCCCCGGTGCCCGGGACAATATAAGACATACCCCCAAAGTAAGACACAGTGGGGCTTTTGGGGGTAAAAAGATAGTAAGACACTGCCTTACTATTGGGGAAACACAGTATTATTAGTAGTATTAGTATTATTATTAGTATTATTATAATACAGAAGCAGGAAACCATGCATTTTTTGCTACTGATGTCCGAGATTTAAGAGTGAAAGATCCTTAACAGTCTATTGTGAAACAACTAAGGATACCAAGGGAGCTTAACTTTTCCTTCTGACACTCTCCTAAAGATCTTCTCTTCTCATTACCTTCAGGGTTTTGTTGTGTCTTTGGAGTTCTCTACAAAGACTCTCCAATTTGCTCCGGGCTAGAATGGCTCTGCTGTGTTCACTCTGTAATTGGTCTTTCTCCTTCATGATCTGGGCCTGTTTTTTCTGCATGTACTTCAGCTTTTTTTGTTCAGAACGATGTTCTTCCAACTGAAAGTATATGAACAAGAATAAATAAGCAAAACAAGAAATCTTGGGACAAGGCTGTTCTAAGGCATTTAATGACTCCCACTTCAATTAACATGAATATTTGGAATCAATTTTTTTCCTACCAGGTACTGTCGGCATGGCATGGTGGTGATGTCATGTGACTGAGTGGGAGTGGTCAACTAGAGTCACTCAAAGCAAGGTGTCGCCCCTCAGTCACTCAACCTGCCCACGAAGCCATGCCCACAGAACCGTTCGGGAAATAATTTGAATACTACCATTGGTTAGATACCTTATCATACATATATAAAGCCAATATTAAGTGTCTCCAATGGAAGGAACAGATGAAATATTGCTAAATGGACTCACCTGTACCTCTATTTACTCTATCAAAAGCATGATTGATGATACTTCTTAAATAGTATAACACAAATGAATGCCGTAATCTTCCATTCCCTAAATTTAAGATGATTTTTTCAATGCTTTAAGTCAGGGATCTTAAAATGATACTGTATCTGTTTCCAGTTGCAATCTGGTCATTTTGAACCATGTAAGACATGTTTTTAAACAGTTTGGAGGTTCATACTAACCAGTTCCGCATACTTCTTAAATAAGAGCTCCAATTTCTCTTGTGATGTATTCAGCTTGGTCAGATGTTGTATCAGCAGGGTAGCTTCCTTTCCTGGATCAGGAAAATAGGATAAGTGGTCATGATCAAAGTGAGAATGCATCAGACCAAATTAGGTTTGTATGAATATATTTTAATCTGAAAACTGTGACTAATTCATTTTATTGATTCTATATTTTAAAAGATCAGGAAGCTGATGCATAGAACACCTACTGATGACGCATGCCTTTGGTCTCCTTTCTATTGCTGCAGAAATTTTATACTCATTTTTTATCCACGAATTAAAATAATTACATTTTGTAGGACGACAAGCTAAAAGAATACAGAAACCTAGATGTTAATATTATAATTTTAGGATGTCCCTTAGTGTTTGGCCCTATTTTTCAATCCTGTTGCAGTGATTTTAGCTTTTATGATTATCTATCTATCTATCTATCTATCTATCTATCTATCTATCTATCTATCTATCTATCCATCCATCCATCCATCCATCCATCCATCCATCCATCCATCCATCCATCCATCCATCCATCCATCCATCCATCCATCCATCTATCTATCTATCTATCTATCTATCTATCTATTAGATTTGTATACTGCCCCTCTCCGTAGACTTGGATTAGGGCTTAGCTACAAAATAGTATTATTTTGTATTGCTATTCAATTTCCTAGCAAATCATGTTCTATATAATTCTTGTTCCCTATGCAGATTAATATCTACATGAAAGGGTTGGGGAAAGCCCTTTGTCTCTTTGGAATAGAATTCAATCAAAATTAAATTCACTTCGTGTAATAATTTAAGATAAAGTTTTTACAAATGGATGTATAGATGGTATTTGACAACTGTGAAACTATCAATGGGCAAGAATGTTTCAAGTAAATGTTGGAAATGTGGAAAAGGGAATGAAACATATTATCATATGTGACAAAATATTTCGGGTCAGCCGATTCACAGGACATTGGTGAAAATGATAGGAACCGGAGTCGGTAACTGGGACCAGAGATTTAGTTTTCTATGCTTCCCATCCTCAGAGAACCTCTGTTTCTGAGACTTAGATTCGATCCTAATATATATGTATATATATTTATAAAAGAAGCATTAGCTTCTCCCATATTTGGGTATACCAGAATGATTCTACAGAAAAAAACATATAACACTTCCCTGCTACAAAGCTGAAGAGATTAGATACTGTAGCCTAGAGGTTAATTTTCTGCCTTATAAGGCAAAGGCTGCAGGTTCAAATCCCAGTGAGGGTATGGCTAGCTGATGAGGCTAGAACAAGGCCGAAATAAATCTATTCTAGTCTCCCTTAATTTTAAACTTCAGCAAAAATATGTGACATGTGTGTGTGTGTGTGTGTGTGTAACATATTTTGCTGATAATGAAAAGGAAGGGAGACTACTATAGATCTGTCTGTCTGTCTGTCTGTCTGTCTGTCTATCTATATACCTACCTACCTACCTACCTACCTACCTACCTACCTACCTACCTACCTATCTATCTATCTATCTATCTATCTATCTATCTATCTATCTATCTATCTATCTATGCCTTCATTTATAATAGGAATTTTTTGACAGATGAAACAGAACTATACTTATTGGGGT